>NW_008591807.1:558-10971 GCF_000691845.1 Merops nubicus | reverse complement strand
TGCCCATGCTGCCCTCTGCCACGCCGGGTTGGGCCAGAGGAGACGTTTCCCTGCCTGCTGGGGTGTCCCAGCTCCTGTGTTTCTACACCCTGAGCAGGGCTGGCTAATCACAGGCTGCGATGTCGCTGTCACCAGCTCCCTGAAGACATCCAGCCTCAGTAATTTAACACGTCAGCACCATCCATCACGCAGACCCAGCTGGCAAACACAGGCAGGGGGAGCTGGGAGGGGGGCTGGTGGGGTGGCCACTGCCTGTGCCAGCCACCCGCTCACCTGGGTGGGGTGTGAGAGCAGAGTGAGCCCCAGAGCTGGCTGCCTGTGCCCCCCCCAGCCCTCTGCCTGCACGAAAGGGACCAGCTCTGGCTCGGGGAAAGGTGGCAGAGGGATGGGCTGTGTCCTGCATCCCAGCCCCTCTCCCAGGCAGGGGAGCTGGTTCTGCCAAGCTCCGTGGGGGAACGCTCCCTTAGCTGAATCTGTCCCCCAGCCCTGGGCACTGACAGCAGGACAGCCCAGAGCAGCCCCTGCCCAGGGGGCAGAAGGGGAGGTGCAGCAGGGCTGCAGCCCTGCCCACTTGCCCTAGGGCCTGAGTTGGAAGCCCAGGTTAATTAAGACTTTCCTTGAGGTGAATAAGCCTCGTTGATTTTACCACTCTGCTGTGCCCTTCAGAACAACAGCCCCTGGGTGTGGGTGTGTCCTGGCATCGGATGTTTGCCTGTCACAGGGGTCTGAAGAGGGGCTGGCAGTGGGTTACAGTTTGGGGTGCAAGTCTGTAAACTCCCCAAATCCTGCTGTCTGCAGGCCCCGGCCCCTCCTACTGCTTTCAGGAGGAGCTGGTGGAGCTTCTTCCTTACCTCCCCGTTGAGAGGTTCCCCAGGGGCACTGCACCAGCAGCTGGGGGCACGGACAGGGCAGGAGCCACGTGCCGAGCTCCCGGCGTCCCTCTGGCTCCTGCCAGGCACCTCTCCTCACGGTGATTAAGGATTCCAGAGGGCAGAAGGCACCGCTCGTTTTCTGTTCTCCTGCCAAGAAATGGGGAAATTGTGCTTCTGCCTAGAATAAAGGATTTTTTAAAAACAGTAAAATATTTTAATGGCAGTTTAAAGGGCCACTGTCAACCCTCAGAGGCCTCTTTGCTTTAAACACTGCAAGACTGAAGGACTTCTGCCAGTTAGTCTGTGCCACTTTTCAAGCATCCATCACTCCTTGGTGGGTCTGGCAGCTGAGCTGAGCTGGGCTCCTCCAGCACCTCACACCCTCCAGCTCCAGGAGGGACGTGCCAGGTAAACCCTACTCCTTGTGTCTGCTGAGTTTGCTTTGAGGCATACATCTAAAATTCACTGTATTTCACCACGAAGGTGTCCTGGGGGAGAGCAGCTTCCACATTCAGAGGTTTTCTTTTTATTATATTGCAATATATTTGTGAAACATGTTCTTGGGGGTGGAAAGCATCTTCTTACCTTACGCAGTTGGCACCATGGGCTCTTGATTCTTGATGAGGGCAATAAGGAAGCAGTGAAATAATGTGTGATAAAAGTCTCTGGTCTCTTGTGTTGACCCAAAGCTGAGCACCTGGGCCAGGAGCAGTGGATGCTGGCCAAACCCAGCAGCTTTGCCGCAGAGCTCCCGGCCCCCCCCGCTGCTGTGTGTCCCAGCTGACAGGGCTCATTTTTTCCTCTCTGTTGCTTGCAGGTGGGATTGGGTTTGGACGTGCCAAAGGCAATTCAGGCTCGGAGGCAGATGATGAAACCCAGCTCACCTTCTACACCGAGCAGTACCGGAGCCGGAGACGGAGCAAAGGTACAAACTGACCTAGGCTGGGGGGATGCTCGTGGGTCTAGGAGAGGAAAAAGGCTTGAGCACCTTGACTGCAGCCATGGGAGATGCTCTCTGACACTGCCTGAGTCTAGGTAAACAGCACAACGCCAGCCTGTCGTGGAACAGACAGCCTGAGATGTGCTCTTTGTGTCACGCAGCACCACGTGGGAGCTGTAAATAGAATTTCCTGGTGATGCTGCTGAGGTTCTGGCTCCCTTTGGTGGTTCCTGGTCTCAGTTACGTTACACATGCCCTGGCGCTTCCCTAAAGCTGCACTGGTGGGTGGTTACTGTGTCTGTCATCATCCTGGCACCAGTTCAGCAGTTGAGGGTAGGCACCTTGGTGATTTTTTTGCTCCAGACTCCTGGTTTCTACCTTGATTTCCCATGCAAAGCATCTGTTGGATGGAAATTTCCCAACCTTCCTTTGCACACAAAGGCAATTAAAAGGAACAAATTCAAAATGAGGGCTGGGGTAGGGATTTGTAGACTGGAGTCCCTTCAGGCTTCTTAGTGGGTTAGAGGAGCTGAGAAACTGAAATAGCATCCACAGTTTGAAATGAGTGTCCATGTTTCCTGCAGTCACATCACGCTGGAATGTTTTTGTTCAGGACCCTCAGACCAAGCTCTTTGGAGGACAAAGTGAGTCTTCCCACTGCTGCTGCTGCTGCATTTAAAAAATCACTGTCAGGAGCTAACAAGGTTGAGAACCAATTTAAAAATTGCAGAATGGGGCTGCTCCTTCCCTTTGCTCTCTGCCTGGGTGTGGGCAGAGTGCAGCACGCCGGAGAGACGCCAGCTCCCAGCACAGCAAACGTGGCCCTGTTTGGTTCAGTGAGGAGGTGTCCCAAGAAATGCTCACAGAGTGTTTATTTGAATGTGAAATTACCTCAACACCTTTGATCAGCTTGATGGTTGCTCAAGGGAATAAACACACGCACGCACAGGGCTGCGTGGATTGCATTTGTTCCTGCCAAAGGCTTTTTTTTCTATTTTCTTTCTTTTCCATCTGTTTTAGAACCAGGAGAATCATATCATAGAATGGTTTGGGTTGGAAGGGACCTTGCAGGGTCATCTAGTTCAATCCCCCTGCAGGGAGCAGGGACATCCCCAGCTAGAGCAGGTTGCTCAGAGCCTGTCCAACCTCACCTGGGATGGTTCCAGGGATGGGGCAGCGACCACCTCTCTGGGCAGCCTGGGCCAGGGGCTCAACACCCTCAGTGCAAAAAGTTTCTTCCTTCCCTCTAGTCTCAATCTCCCTCTTTTATTTTCAAACCATCTCCCCTTGTCCTGTCACAACAGGCCCTGCTAAGAAGATTGTCCCCAGCTTTCATATAGGCCCCCTTTAAGTACTGAAAGGCCACAATAAGGTCTCCCCAAATTCTCACCACGTCTCCCCAACTTTATAATGAGCTTTTGCTGAAAGGCAGGGAGAAGTTTCATGAGTTAAAGTTACCTGTTGCAGTATGAATGTAGCTACATTAAGGGGAAAACGCTGTGTGAGAGAAGGAAGAAATTGGTTGTGTTGCCAACAGGGACAAACTAAATGGTCTCAAAAGGTTGCCAGTACAGGGGGAGAATTTCCCACGTGCTGCAGTTGTTTTTGCCAGGACTTATTCTGAAATACTGGGCTGGGTGTGAAAGTCCTTGGGTACTTCAGAAAAGTCACTTAAGTTTGGTTTGTTTCAGCCACCACAAGGGAAAATGGAGATGGTGCACAAGCAAGGTGTGAAAAACTCAGTTTTAATGAAAAGCAGCTAAAGCTTTGCTTTCCCACTGCCTTGACACCATTCCCCATGAGGTCAAGTGCTCTGTGAGTCTCTCAGAACACGCTTGTGCCAGATGCCAGGTACAAAGACATTCTTATTGACATACACGTTGGCTTTGGGTTGTTTGTTTAAGCTTCCTTGTAGGACAAATCTAAAAGAACAGCTAAATGAGCAGAATTCCTTTGTTTTCTTTTGAAGAAGCTGTTGTTCACCTGAGCAGCTTTGATGGCTGGGTTTGAAGGGAATTCAGGAGGAAGAGCTGCCTCGCTCGGTTGCACAGGGCTGGCTGTTAGATCTCAGTTAGTGTTTGAGTGATGCTGTGAGGACCTGGTTTGTTCATGTTCACTGGTGGCTAACCGAGGGAATTGTCTTGCATAAAGTCCCCATTGTATCCCCCCCCTCTCTAGCTGAATTTTGCCGTCGCCGCGTCCTTGAAAGGAATTTTCCATTATCCTTTCATTGACTCTTCTCTCCCTCGTGGAAGGAAAGCAATAGCTTAGTGGGAAGTCACAGTACCAAACTCATAATTACAAGTTCAGCACAGATCCCTAATTGGAGGAGATCATAACTCTAATAGAGAAGGCTGCGTTGTCAGAGGCGGGGGATTCTCACAGCGACGGGCCCGCATCGATCTCGCCGTGGTTCTGTGTCATTGCAGGTGCTGTGAGACAGCTCCCAGGGCCAAGGAGAGAGGCTCCTCGGGCTAGTTTTTGCAGGATTGAGCCTAATTGCTGGTACTGTCAAGACACTGATCCCAGTCGATGCGATGGGAAGTCTCCACTCAGGTGGGGAGCGGGTTCAGTTTGACTTTGAGCGTTGTTGCAGGCAGCTGGGTAGGTGGCCATGGGCTTTGCTTGTCTCCTGTGGAAGAAAAACTGCAGGTTTTGTAGTGCCTTGGAAGGGACGTCAGAGGGACGTTCCCACAGGTGAATGCTGAGCAAGGGAGAGCTTCTCTGGCAGCTCGGGAGCAGCAGATCTGCTGATACCTGGGTTTCGATGCTGGAGTACACAGAGAAGTAAATGTGATCAGCCTGGGACAGAGCCACGACCTTCTGTGGTCCCAGCACACTGTACCCACACACCTTCACAGCTGCTCGGTCTGTGGCCTCGTGCTGATGTTCCCCTGCCTTTGGAGAGTCCCCAGAGGAGTTAGAGGGGAGGAGAGTGTAAGAAATAATGCAGAGGAGACTTTCCCATGGAGCTTTGGTCCTTGTCTGCTGTTGGGCTTAGCCCCACCACTGGGATTTGAGCTGGGAGAGGCAATACTGGTCACCAGTGTCTCTGGGCAACTGGTTTATGGCATGAAGTGTTCTGTTCACATCCATCTTCAGCAAGACATCTCCTTTCTTCATCACCGCCATGTGCACACACCAGCTCTCCATCCTCAGCTGCTTTTTGGTGGGTCAGTGTGATCTCAGCTCTGGATGGCAGGGGAGCTGGAATTTGGGCTTAATGTCCTGTTTTTCCAAGTGGAACAAGTCTGGAGAGAGGACTCGACAGACAACCTGCCAGTGTTGGGGAGCTGCTGATCCACATCCCCAGCTGCCCATCACGGGCAACATCCAGCTCTGATAATTGTTCACTTCTCTTCTCCTGATTTGTTCAGCTTGGGATGTGTTCAGTCAGGTTCCCCTCTGAGTTTGAATGGAAAATATTAATAGCAACCCCCCCCCTCTACAAAACCAGGGAGAGGGAGCCCTGTGCACAAACCTCACTTGCCCAGTGCATTGCCCCTGCTTTGTCCCTCATGCCCCAGGGTGGTGGTTCCACCCTGCCCAGCAAAATATATTCAGCTCCAGGTCTGCCTTTGCAGCCCAGAGCTCCCCAGGTCACACGCAGTGCCTGCCCCATGGCTAGTCAGAGAAAGGTGGAGGAGAAGGACAAAAGTGGCATCCTGACTCAGAGGCTGAAGCAGGCTCCCCACAGCAGCAGGCTGGTCCCTGTGCCCTGAGACAAGAACTCGCTGAGTCTCACGAGTGAGCCTCCCCCACCTCTGCCTGCCTCCTCGGGGCTCAGAAAGGTTCCTGCTCTTCTAGAGCCCCTTCTAGGAGGAGGCTTCTTAGGGCTGAATGAAGAGTAAATCAGCATCACATCTGATCTGCTGGGCAGATGCTGTGCTGCAGCTTCCTGGCTTGGGGGAAACTGAGGCAGGGAAAGTGATGGAATCATAGGGAGAGCCTGCAAGGGGCTGAGCAGCCTGAACCCGTTTGTCTTGGAGACCTGGTGAGCCCCTGTGACCTCCTGCAGCCCAGCTATTGTCTGAGCCCCTGCGACCTGCTGGGGGTCCTGTGTCTGAGCCCCTGGGACCTGGTGGAGTTCCCTGGGGCTACTGGTGGGACCCTGGGTCTCCCACTAACCTTCTTTCCCCCCTCAGGCAGAAAGGTGAGGTTCAGAGAGCTGCTGGAAAGCCTCACAGAAAGCAGAGCACTGGGAGCAAGCAGAAGGTGTTGCTGCTCATACCTTGATGGTTGGGGTGTGCTGGAGGGTGGAGGGACCCAACGGGACTCTCACTGACCAGCCTCAGGTCCTCAGGCAGGCTCTGGCATCTGCTTCAGCCTGAGTCTGACCACCTTGAGCTCAGGTCTGGGGTCACCTCATCCCTCTTGGCATCACCTCTATTGCAAGCTGTTAAAAGAGGAGGGGGGAATTTCCCACCCTGCTTTCACACACGGCTTTTGTTTGGGTGGCATCTTCCCGTGCCAGCAACCTGCCACCAGCCCAGGACTGCTGTCCAGCACCCCAGGGCAGGGAGGAGGTGGTTTTGGGCTGCTCCTTGGCTGAACAAGGTAGCAGGCTGTTTCCATAGCACACGGTGATGGTGTAGACAGGCTGGCAGGGTCCCGTGGTGTCCCCTGGATCGGTGTCAGCCCCGTGTGCGCACGCGCCCGCGCCTCGCTGGCTGGGGAACTCTGCAGAGGGCTGTTAGAGAAATGAGAAGCTGAGCTTTGATCTGCCTCTGTATTTGGTGTTTAAAACAAGGTCTTTTATAAGGGAATATTAGGTATTCGGAGTCTGTTACATATGAGGAAGCTTCCCTTTGATCCTCTCCTGTCTCCAGAGGCAGCAGACACTTATTATTTCATGGGGAACTAAATGAAGTGCAGGCTGAGATTCGGGTACCACTCTCTGTGCTCTGCCAGTCCCCAGCCTCACCAGGGCTGAGTGAATGCCATGGGCAGCCCATCACCCCCTCTCTGCTCTGCTCCTCGGGGCCTTGCTCCCCTGGGTCCCCCGGGCTGGGCTCAGCATGCCAGCAGCCTTCAAAGAGGGGGAGAGGCCGTTGGGAGCCAGGTCAGAGAAAAGGCAATGGAGCAAACGTGTTGCTTTGGGCTGCTCGTGGTGGTGAGAGGGGAAACGGGTCTGTCCCTGCCTCGTGCTGCCTGTCTGTGCTCAGGGAGTCCCTGGCAGCCCCGTGCCTGTCCCCTCCTTGTGTGGTCCCTCGGGAAGGGGACACAGAGCTGCTCACTGCAGGGACACAGGGACAGGTCGGTCAGTGCTGGTGGCCGGTGTATGCCCGGCTGGTGCTGAGCTCATGGAGCTGGGCTGCTCTCTCTGAGGCCAGGGAAGATCACCCAGAGGGGACAAACAGTGTCCCATGTGACCTGGATGTCTCCAAGTCCCTGGGGATGAGATACCTTCCTGATGCAGGTCTCATCCTCACCTCCCAGAGCACCAGGGTACATCCACATCCCAGGCTGCCCCTGCCCAGGCCCCTGTGATGCCCCGGGGTGGTGGTGCCAGTGGGGCACACATTGTTCTTTCCCAGCCTTTCCCAGCTCCCAGAAGCTCTGTCACAGATGCTGGTTTCTCCAGCGAGCAAATAAGCATGGTGCTTTTGCATGATGGCTTATTTTGCTTGCAGGGCAAGCAGGCACAGACCCCCCCAGAGCCCTTCTCCATCCCTGCCAGACCCTGGCCATGCAGGGAAGCTGGACTGGGGGTGCTCCAGCAGCCCCTGGGGTCTGTAAGTCCCTGCTGGCTGTAGGGATAGGAGTGCACCCACCCCCTGCCTGGGGGATGGGGTTTTTGAGGAGAGGGGCTGCTGTGGGAAGCTGGTTGTGGAAGGTGAGCAGGGGAGCAGAGGGGGACCTCAATTAAAGCAGTCGTGGAGCCACAGGCTCTTTAACTTCCCCCGGACTGTGCTAGAGATAAACGGCTTTTACATCTGTTCCTGGAGGCAGCGTGGGTCTTTCTATTTATTTATTTATTTTCTGATTGTATCTGATACAGCCTCAGCGAGTAATTGAGTGTTTGAGAGTGAAAAATTATCTCTCCGGCTTGGCCCTTATCTTGACAGCAAAGCAGCACTTTTAATTTAATTTTGTTCAGAGCATGTGGGTAACAAATTCCACTAATCGCTCGGCTGTCGCCCGCCGCATGGTAACGAGCCTCTTGTTTCCCAGGAAGAGGAGCATAAACACGGTGCTGGATGCAGGAGGGAGATGAAGATGCTGGGAGATGAAGACACGTTCTGGTGCCAGTGCTCTGCTCACTCTTGGTGTGATGGATTTGGCTGCTCGCTGGAGCAGGGGCAGGAGTGGCAGGAGGTGGATGTCACACCGTGCTGGTGAAGCTCTTGATGGTTGGCTGTGGGGGAAACTGAGGCATGGAGGGGATATACCCTGACCCTTAGGAGATTTTTGCAGAGTGAAGATTTTTAATTTCACCCTGTTGGGTCATTTTTTATCTGTTCCCAGAATCCAGCATGGTGGGGTTGGAAGAAACCTCTGGAGATCATCTCATCCAACCCCCTGCTCCAGCAGGGCACCCACAGCAGGGTGCCCAGGATCACATCCAGGCAGGTTTGGAATCTATCTGGAGAAGGAGACTCCCACAGCCGCTCTGGTCAGCTGCTCCAGGCTCTGCCACCCTCACACTGAAGTTTTTCCTTGTATTCAGATGGAACCTCCTGGGTCCCAGATTGTGCCCATTGCCACTTCTTGGAGTTCTCATTGGAACGGGCTGCCCAGGGAGTGGTGGAGTCATCATCCCTGGAGGGGTTCAAATAAATGAGTAGATGCAGCACTTGAGGCTGTGGTCTAGTGGTTAGGGAGATGTTGGGATGAAGGTTGGACTTGAGGGTCCTAAAGGTCCTTTCCCACCAGAGTGATTTGATGATTCTTCTGTCCTTGGGCACCGCTGAGGAGCGTCTGGCTCCATCCCCTTGCTCTCCACCCTTTGCACAGCGATAAGCATTGATCAGATCCCTTCTCAGCCTTCTGGAAGGAGGGGAAACATGGTTTGATTGATCATGGTTGCAAGTTTGGCTTTGGGGATCCCAGCCCAACTCCCAGTTGCCAGGCAGCAGCCCAGCTCTGCCTGCAGGCTGGTGATGGGAGAGCAGGCAGGGCCTGGCAGAGGGAGCTCCAGCAGCCATGGGCAGCAAGTTGGGTGCTGGGGCATCTCCTGCTGGGTCCTGAGCCCTCCCTGGCCTCCATTGCCACGCTCTCCCAGTCTCCAATATCAATTCAGTTGTCTGACCAGCCCTTTGCTTGCTGAGCACAATCCTCCCTGGGCTGTGACTCAACATGAGCTATTTCATAGATAATGATTACTTCTTTTTCTCTCTTTTTTTTTTTTTCCCCCTGTAGGAATAATGTTTTCGTTACACTGTATTGAAAATTGCTTTCCCTCCTCCTTAAAATGAATCCTTCCACGCAGCTTTGCCTTTGTGTTTGTACATTGTAAAATTGGGACTCATTTGGAGCTTAAAACAAAAAAAAAAAAAAAAGAAAAGAACAGGCCTTAATTCTGGGAGAAGTGTTTCCATTGATTTGCGTGAGAGAAAATTCCAGTGCAGGCAATCTCTGCCTTTAAATATGTAACTGCTTCTTTAATGTGATTTTATCTCAACCAATTCAGCACCAGGAACATGAAAGCAAACCTGACTTCATTGATTTTAATTGTCCGTGCCCAGAGGGACGCAGAGATTGCATCAGTGCCAGCAGAGCAAACGGGGCTTGCACCAAGTCCTTTTTTTGGCCATGCTGGGGGACATCTGAGGCCTGCAGGCAGGAGAACCTGCCCGTGGTGACACTGGTGGTGATGGGGCTGGAGCGGTGATGGTGCTGCCCCCAAAATGGATTTTTCTGTCAGGAAGCAAAGTCCAACCCACACACAGAGAGGAGAGGTGGAGTTTAGGACAATCCTGCACAGGGTGGGTGCTGCTGGTGCCAGAAAGTCACTGGGCAGGGACCAGAGAGAGAACATCAAGACATGGGAGAGTGAGGGGAAGTTACAGTCACTGGCAATAAGGTGTCTACTGCCCTTGGGTGTCAACAAGATATCTACAACAAGATGTCTACTTCCCATGGGTGGAAATGAGGTATCTACCCAGGGCCCTTGATAGGTGACAAGGTGTCCATGACCATTGCCTGGTGACACTGTAGCTCTGTAACGAGTGTCACAGGTATCAGTGTATCCCTTGCACTTGTCTAGTTGCCATCTGGGCCCATTTGTTGGTGACAGGGTAGCCAGGCCCCTTGCCTGGGTCTATTAACCCTTTGCTGGTAAGACTGTAGCTATCCAGGGCCCTCCCTTGGCAATGATGTCTCTATTGCCTTTGCTTGGTGACACTGTATCTGTGGCCCCT
The DNA here is from genome assembly GCF_000691845.1 of Merops nubicus. NCBI lineage: Eukaryota > Metazoa > Chordata > Aves > Coraciiformes > Meropidae > Merops > Merops nubicus. Next base: position 796 of record NW_008591807.1, on the reverse strand, counting down.
GATCCCCAACAGTGGATCTATGGCCCTCCCTTGGTGAGTTGGTGCCTGGCATCTCTCTGCTCTGCTGACTTCACACCCATCCCCCAAGCAGTGTCTGCCATGGGGGCATTCCTCCTCTTCTTCCTCTGATATCCTGGTAAGATGCGGACGTGGGGGTGTTCCTGTTCCATCCCATTGGTATCTGTGTGGTCAAGGACACGTCCCATAGTGGAGCCTGTCTGTCAGTCCAGCAGCTGTC
>NW_008591807.1:0-223 GCF_000691845.1 Merops nubicus | reverse complement strand
GTGACAGGGCGGGATGGAGGTGGTGACCCTGGTGGTGATGGGGCTGGATGGATGGGGTGACCCTGGTGGTGATGGGGCTGGTGGGTCAGCAAAGACCAGCATCTCAACCTGTGTCACCTTGGTCACCTTCATTCCCCCCTTCCCCTCTGCTGCCCCTTCCCTGCCAAACCTTCAGGACTTTCCCTTTCTGTCTGCTTCCCCCCTTCCTCTTCCTCCTCCTCCT
>NW_008591806.1:73754-95095 GCF_000691845.1 Merops nubicus | reverse complement strand
CGCCGTGAGGTGCGCGGCCGGCCCCGCCGTTCGCCATTACGAGTTGAGCTCACGTTTGTGAGAGCCGGGGCTGCCACTTGCGCGGATCGCCCGGGGGACACGGCGAGGACTGTAAATAAACGCCTGCCTCTCGCCTCGCTGCTGCCGCCGCCGCCTCGAAGTGCTTTTGCTCCGTGTTTTCCTGGCATAAGCGCGTAACCCAGGTGAAGGCAGAGAAGGGAGGGTTGTTTTTGTGAATGAGACTCTTTGAGGTTAATTAGCTATGCAAATTCAAGCAGTTCATTCATGCGCTTTTTTTTTTTTTTTTTTTTTTTTTTTTTTTTTTTTTTTTCTTTAGCTTTGGTGTTAAGCCTTTCCTAGCATTTTTTTTATCTAAAAGCCATCTTGTGTTCCCCTCCAGGCTGATTGGAGTCCAGATCCCGAGGAAATCTCCAGATCAAATGTCCAGTAAATAAAACACTGAGCTAAGACTTGTGGAAGAGCTGCAGAATGGATGGATTTTATGACCAGCAAGTGCCTTACATGGTCACCAACGTGAGTGATCGGTTCAAAGTTGGTGTTTATAAACTTGACTCCGACTTAATTCTGTGGGGGAGTTTTGCAGACAAGAGTTATCTACTTTGTTGCCGCTGTAGGGGCGACTCTTCATCTGGGAGCCTTGCCTGCAGGATCAGCTTATCTTCGTAGTTATTTCAATAAAGCATCACGTTCTTTTAAAGACAGTTCTGGGACGATTAAAAAGTCATGCACATGATTAGTGGATGAGGAGCAAAAGCAGCAGCAGCTGCGTTCAAAGTTTCTGGCTGCGTTTGCCTGCAACTCTCAGAAGAATGAAGTTGAGGCAAACGTTAATATTTTTATTCCTGTTTTTTTTTTTTTTTTTTTTTTTGGTTTGGTTTTTTTTTGTTGTTGTTGTTTTGTTTGGTTTGGTTTGGTTTGGTTTGGTTTGGTTTGGTTTGGTTTGGTTTGGTTTGGTTTGGTTTGGGTTTTTTCCCCTTTCAGGACTTTGCAAACAACGTTATAAGTAACACAGGGAAATAGAGCAGTCCATTATAATCTCGTATCTGGGTTGTCCTGTGTGGCTTACACAGAGGGGATTTATGTGCTATTGTGTAGGTTTGTGTACTTTAGATGCTAAAAATACATAGTTAGTATTGTGTTGCTGCTTGAATACATTATATATGTATCTGTACAAATAGCTGTCTACATAGATAAAAATGTGTTGTATTTAGACAGAGGAATCTTGTGGAGGGTGTTAGGGGCTTGGCAGAATCTTTTGCTAGAAATTGGAGGCTGGAAGACTATAATTTCCCTGTTTGAAAATGTGAAGAATTCATGCCAGCTTTGAGTATTCCTCATTAAATGAAAAAAAAAAAACCAAACACAAAACACCAACCCCAAACCCCTCAGATTTCTGAAGTAACTGATCTTTCCTGTTTATAGAATCCGCGTGGGAGAAACTGTAATGAGAGACCGACAAATGTCAGGAAAAGAAAATTCATTAACAGAGACCTGGCTCATGATTCAGAAGGTGAGGGCTTGTTCCCCTCTCCCCTCCCCCCCATCGCCTGCCCCTTCTTCCCCCCCACTTACTAACGCAGAGAAGCTTTTTTAAGAGTTATTTATTTATTTATTTTGGAGATAAATATATCTAGGTCAATCTGAATAAACAAGACAAGAAAATTGCATTTACTGCTGCAAAACAAACTGGCAAAGGCAATAAACTGATAAAGTTGATATTCTTTCCTTGACTTACCCTGTTGCATTTTAGATACTGCTGTACTTCTGTGTGGCACATGGATGTTATGCATTGAGGCCAAGCCTTTGCAGCATCTGACACAGTCACAGCACCTGGCTTTTTCACCTTCAGGCCTCCTGAGATTCAAGGCTTTCTTCATTCCTCACACTTTTAAATAACCTGTTCACTGGTGGTAGCTGGAGCAAGAATGCTGTTGTGGAGACACTTGGTTTCCACTCTGGCTTTACTGTGTACACCAGGTTCCTGGGGTCTGGTAGCCTGCTTCTGTTGCTGTTTAACACTGGAAGGGTTAAAAATCCTGGGAAGTTTGGTTAAGAAGGTCTGGAGTGGATGAAGTTTTGAAGGGCAAAAAATTTGTAACTTAGTCCCATCAGTAGCCCTCACATGTTTGTAGCTTGAGAAATTTTCTTTGTAGCGTAGTAATAACTGTTAATACTTCTTTAGGTTACAAGGTCAGTATATATGTTATGCCTACAGCCTTGTAAGAAAGACATATAGAAAGGTATATCGGGGCCTACAATTTACCCCTAAATAAATCTTATCAGGGCGAGGACACATTGATACTTTTAAAAACCCCTACTTAACTTGTTTGGAAAAGTTTATTCTAGGGTGGATTTAAAAGAAAACAACTTTCTGATTTCCAGTGAAATGGTTTCCCAACACAAACATGAGGTATTAGTCCACGGGATAAATTAATAGCTTCTGTCACTTAAGTGTATGTAAATAGTTATCTGTCAGCATTCATAAAAGAGGAAGTCTCTCTCAAAATACAGCAAATCAAAAATAAACCATTTGTTAGTTCAAATATCCTACTTAGTAAATGGAATTTTCATAACTAAATTTCTGAGCTTTGCAAGTAAACCAAATGCTGCTCTGGTTTGCAGCCCTTCTAAGCAATCAGTTGATTTCAGTGAATTTCAAAGAAAGATAAGTTGCTGCAAAACTCAGTCCATGGAGAAAGTGGTTTCACTTTAAAGACCTACAGTGAGTACAGCATGGAGGAAATACTGATGATTCCCTGTCATACAAAGTAAAACACGAGGGGAATTACAAAAGATTTCCCATTTCTGTTAGCTCTTGCAGCACCTCAGGTCTTTACTCCAAACTCTTTATGTGATAGTTAAGGACTTTACTAATAAAATAACTCTGTTATTGCTCAGGCAGAACTCCCGTTGAAGTCTGAGAGAACAGATATTCCAGGAGGAGGCCCGAATTACATAAGGAGAAGTAGTTCAATTGTAGGAGAGATTATAATTTTTAACTTTATGTATTGCTGAATGAGCTTTTTATAGTACAGAACTCGGTTAAGATTCTGGTTATTATTTCAAGACTTGATAAAATAATACAGTAAGTACTTCTGTTTTATTAATAGGTGTAGAAAAATAATTAACTGCAACCCAGAAATATCTAATTTGTCTGTATGTTTGACTGCCGGATTAGAATTCACTTATATTGTTCTTCAGGAAAAATAAATTTTTGAGCATATTTTAACCTTTTGAAGAGATTAAAGGTGTGAGTTTTCTATCCATGTCTTCATCTTTCTACAGAACTCTTTCAAGATCTGAGCCAATTACAGGAGACATGGCTTGCAGAAGGTAAGGGAAAAAACTGCTTGTAAAAAGAGGAAAAACAACTCTGGAGGGAAAAGGGGGAAAAAAAAAAAAAGTCCTGAACTTGCTGTCTTAATGTTCAGCCCAATTAATAGAGCTCTAAAAGAGCCACCTCATGTGTCATGCATACATTAGAGCCTCTGATGAGTTTGTCTTTGGGGACTCTGGGGCTGCTCTACCCAGTGTCATCACAAATTACCAGGAGAAATTGCTTCCAGCTCACAATCACATCTGCTTTTGGCAAGAACTAATGCACCAAGACTTCAAGTTCTAAGCCTCTGTTCAGATTTTAATTGCAATTGATCAGGTTTATATTATTGTACCTCGAGAGACTACATACAGCCAGAACTGGGCTTGCTGTTTCCTTTAGAGCAGCACATGTAATTATTTGGTGTTCTGGTGGAGTACTTTTCTGATGGCAGAAATTAGTTTCTCTGGGCTCATCGGGACGGGATGCTTCAAGATTTAAGTGCAAGTGTCTTCTTTCCACCTTGTTCACAACACAGAACATTAGGTGTGTATGGAATACTTAAAAAGTACTATTTCTTTTCTTTTTTTTTTTTTTTTTTTCCCAGAAACCTTTAAATATTTTGCATGTTATTTTTGTCTTCATATTTGTAGTTGTGAGGTTGTGTACCGGATGATTAGAAAACTAACATCAGTCTGTTGTACACCTGCTTGTGCTTTTAAGTATTTCAGATAATCTTGCAGAGTACATTCTGCTGAAGAGAGAACGTTTAAGATCAATAATGTAGAAATATGAATTTAGAAAATCTTTTGAGATATTCATTTTACAGTAACTGAAAATGAGCTGCTGCATTAAGAGAACTTTAACAAAATGCAAGATAGATTTCTGCTTGTTGAAGTGAATTTGTTCTCTGCAATATTTTCTGTATTTTTTTTTTCCTTTGCTATTTACCGTATCATTTATTTGAAGCATAAAGATTTTCATGCATTATCTGTTCTTAATATTTCTGGGTTAAAATTTTATGTAAACTTCTGCATCTGAAATAAACATGATTGTGATGCAAGTTAACATAACCTCTCTAAATTTATCCTGATTTAAATGAATGTGAGTATTCACATATGTTTTAATTTTTATCATGTACTGGAGTATGCACAGCTGTTTATAGAATAGATGGTCTGATTTTTTGGAAAGGAGGGATGGATGGTGAGGTGAAATGCTTGCTGTTGGTTTTCATCGAAAGAGGCAAATACTGATGATGACTACTTGTCTATATACTGATTCTATTTTAATAGCTTTATATATGGTTAGTCAACTTCTTAACCTGTAAGTTGTGGGGTATTGTTTATTTTGCTAACATTTTTGTTTTCCTAGCATTATTTTTAGCATGTGTTTATTCTGTATATAATCAAAAGTCATGTTTAAATTAATGGAACAGTGAATATATTTTTATGAATGAATACGATTTTTTCCTAATCACTGAAATCAGGATGTTCTGTACTAAGATCATTTTTGTAGTATAATGATCAGATAAAACTGTGACTGTCTCCCTGTGGTAATTTTCCTAAGGATCTATGTTTATTTTGTATTGTCTCATTCATTCTAGAGAGGCAGAAGTCTGCTAAAATACTACTCAAAAGATAATATTTTTTTTATGGAGAGGAGACCTATTAGTTCGATTTTTCACTGGCATGGATGGTTTTGTTCCTAAAAATGATTAAATTTATTTGATCGTAAGTCAGAAAAATACAGGCAGATTCATAATGCATGTGCAGATAACCTAAGTTTAAAAAATAATACGGAATTTAAAACTCATTTAATAATTTCTGTAGATATATGAATTACCGTAATGGCGTTTTTTATTCTGGAGGCACTGCTGATTTTAGAGTAGAATGAGTTGTTTGAGAGCCTTTTTTTCCTCTTTAGCTGAGTCTCTTTCACTGAATAAATTTCGATAGATTTTGAGAGAGAAACCTGTGTCAGCTAAGGTTAAGAAACCTTTGTAAATGCAGGTAGCATCACCTGATAAGTCTTTAGAAACTAAAAAAAAAAAATAAATTGCCTTTTCTTCTAGTGGAAGTTAATAAAGCTAAATAATATTATAATTCTATTTTTCAACAACATACTGCAACTAAGTAGTACAGATTTTCCAATGTTCTAGAAATACTTTAATAAATCTATGGGTTTCAGGCCACATCATGGGAAACAGAAACTTTGCAGAGCTTTTCTGTAATCTAAACTAAAACTGAAAAAAAGTCAAGATGAGAAAATCAAATACTGAATTATTAACTGGATCCCAAATTTTTATTAAACAAATCCACCCCAAACAACTTTTGGTAGTCTTTATAATATACCAGAGTTTGAAGATACTGTAGTTCTGCTCAAATGTCTACATGGGTGAGCTTAGTCAGGAAACAGATTTTGAGATCAGACTTGTTTACCCATTGCTAGATGTGTCCATTTATGTTCTTCTGGACCTTCATAGGCTAGAAGTCTGCCAATTTGGCAGCATCAGTAATGTTTACATATTTCTTTTCATAATGATCTGGAGCCAGGGAAATGACCATGAAATTTTAAAACATCTTGACCCTTTTTAAGAAAACCAGTGGCAGCTGACCAGGTTTCTCCCATGAGTTCAGATTCCCGCTGGGGAGTAAGCAGGTCAAAAATCTACTGATGAGCTAGAAGAAGAAAGCGAGTTGCATTTTATGAAGCACAAAAAAAATGCTTGTGGATTCTTTTTGCTTTGCTTTCCCTGAAGCTATCCTTACTACATCATGTATTTTAGCCGGGAGATTTTTGCAATTAGTGTCAGCTATGACAGGTTGGTGGTGAACAATTAAACGGAAGTGTATTCTCTACTGAAAATGGTAGGAGGTTCACATGTACTAAAGAATTAATCCAAAATGTAAACAATTCAGTAACCTCTTTAATATTTTATTACTCCATAATTGAGAAGCTGAATACTACTTACACTAGCTGAATACTAGATTTTATGAAAATGAGTTTTGCTTCTTACTCTGTGTAGTATTAACTATGTAAGAAAGAATCTAAATTATTTTGATGTAAAACTTACTCTGAATAAGGTTCCCTCATGTCTGTTGTTATGCAGGACAGAAAACAGATTAATAACTGTTCCCTGATGCCAGGAATTGAAAGCGGGAAGCCTTTAATAATTGTTTCAATCTTCAAACGTGAAAGGAAATAGTTAAAATTGCCTATCACTAACCAAAGCAAATATTATTCAGCTATTATCTTTTGATTTATATTTAAAAAACTTGATGGCAACATTTTTTCATTATAATTTTATAAAATCACTTTATTGATTCCATGTATTTGGAATCAGATTGGTTTTGGCAGATAGCAATTGTTCAGCAACTTGAAAAAAAATGATTCAAATATTAATCTAATGTTATCTCACCATGATAGCAGTTACTTCTTATTCTGGAATAAAATTAAGAGAAACCAAATTCTTAGTGAGTGAGTATCTCCATACCATGGTGAAACATTTGATTTTAGGGGAATAATAGATTAAGAAAACTCTAGATTTTCATTTTAAATTACCCTCTCAGATACTAGTTTCTTATACAGCTTGTTAAAGATATTTAAAAAGCATCAGAAGCAAAGACAAATAACAAATTTATGCACTAGATCTCCTTCTTAGAGCAGCAGATAATATGATTCTCAGATGGTAACAAACTGAAAAATAAAATATAATGCTCTTTAGGTGACTTGAAAAAATACAGAAAGATTAATTAAGTGAACAGTAAGTGGTTTGAAATAATAGCCACAGGTAACGGGTTCGTGCCTCTACTACCGCTTAGCTGAGTTGAGTGTATGGCTGCTACAAGCCACCAGTATTTAAAAGCCTGTTCTTTATATCTGAAAGTAAGTTATTTCTGTCAATAATTAATACCCAAGTAGAAGTAAGTTTCTGCCCTCTGTTCTCCATTCATGAAGAACAGAATCACCAGCATCATGGTGATGTCTAAACTAGTGTTTACTTCTAGTTTATTGCTTAAACAAGGAAGTATGAAAAGAAGTAGTTCCTAGTTCTCAAAGGATTAATTATAATAAAAGAAAGTACTAGATCTTCAAATATGAGTTAGAATGGCTTAGTTTAAATCAGTGAAGATGTGTAGCAGCTTACTCTGGCTAATTAGCTCTCTTCTGCCAAAAGATTGTAAAATTGATCTAGTGAAAGGCAAATGCAATGTAGCCACATTCAAGATTTAGACATATTTTTATATTTTTATAAAAATATTCAAGAAATTATAATTTAACATCTCCATGACTGAAATATGATGGGGACAAACACTCTAAAAAACAGTTAAAAGATTTTAATTTCAAAATTCCTAATACAGAGAATAGCACTTTTTTGTTGTTGTTTTCTAGTGATCCGACAGATTTGGCTTGCAGATACTCATAAATCTTGAACTTAAATATCTATGCACAAAACAAGGAGCAAGGTTAGATTAGGCAAAATTGGAGGGGGGGAGAAGTGTTCTTTAAAAAAAAAAAAATCCAAAAGAAATCTACAAGTCTGAAAGCCTGTAGTCATAAACTTTTTAACATTCTTCTTGTTTGCTGTAAAAGTAAATGCCTTTTACTCAATAATTTTCAAAGGTGTAGTGGGGTTTGTGAACCGTGAGGGGATGTAGTGAAGTGTTAAACGTCAGCGTTCCTTTCAAGTGAACTTTTTTCCCATTTTTAGTATAGCAGCAAATGAAGAGCAGATTCTGCAAACCCATATTCCTAGGGTGATGGAAGAATTCTGAGATCTGGAGCTAGTTTTGAACTGTATTTAAGTTTATCTCACACTATGTAAAAAGGAGTTCAGGTTGTTTTGACAGCAAATCTAGTGCCTATGGGCAATAATATTTTTTACCATCTTGAAATTTGTCACTGTTTTGCCTTCTGAATGCTCCTTTGTTAGAAACAGTTGTTCCCATGGAAAAGATAAACAACCAACAACCAACAGTCTCCCCTAGCTCTTTCAGGAATACTTAAAATTTGTACAGTCTATTTCAGATTTTCAGAAGTGACAATGAATCAATGAAAACTCAGTAGACTCGTTAATGTTGCGGCCCAAAGTCTTACTATAGCTAAAGCCAAAATACTACCGTTGATACATAATTTCCTGTCAGTTTTGAGTTCTTCTGCCACTTTGAATAAATGGATTGATATTTTAAAACTAATTGCTCTTAACTCTAAAAGTGAAGCGTGAGGTCAGAGAGCACAGTACCACAGGAAGTGTTCTGCTACCCAAAATAAAGTTTTAAGTGAATCAAGGAGGTTTGCAGTTTCTTGTTTTTCTGGAAAGTGTCCGTTTTTTAACGGGAACACCTTTCCCTGGAGTGCCCTCAAGCTTTTGGAAGCAGTTTCTGAGTGGGAGAAGGAAGAGTTAAATTTAAGCCCTTTATAGCTCGCTTAACTTTTCATTTATTAAATAACGTTCCTCAGCAGGTCTGTGCTGCATCTTGAGAGAAAGCAGTGAAATCAGTGTGTTTATGCCTAAAGTTCAAGTTTACTTTGCTGTAGCTTTCTGGAAGGGTGTGACATGAAAAGCTTGTGGTTGGGGCCACATGGTTCATGCTGGACTGTGTTTTTGTGAATGGAGGCAGAACTCCAGTTCTGACTGCTTGTCTTGAGGAATTGCTTCGGAGATCAGCTGTCTCATTCACTGGCAGAAAGAATGACTCATACATCTTCTGTCTTGTTTGGCTCCAGGTCATTGTTACAGTGGATAGAGCTGGTTTTAATTAAATATTAACTCCTTTTGACCTGGATGCTTCTTAATGGGGACTTCTTGATTTTGTTTACTTGCAGTGAGAGCAAGCTAACAGGCCGTAGTTCTGAACCCAGTTTTTTTTTTTTTTTCCTTTTCCAAATAGCTTTCCGTTTGCAAAATGAGCCGACAGTTCAGCTTTTCAAAGGCTTTTTAAAGCCCTAAAAACTACAAACAAGTCTTAAGTATTTTTGCACTCTGAGTATTTGCTTTTGGCAAACTGATTTTAACTCAGTAGGTAGTGAAACTGTAAAATCTGAACTGATAACATCCTCAAGATCATTATTAACATTTCTGTAGGCTTCCTAAATCCTCTTGAGATGTTAAAGCTATAATCAGGAGAAAACAAAAACTTTTAGGTAATAATCTAGGCTGAGTTGGATAGTTTATGCTGCAGATGTTGTCTGCTTCAGGAGTCTGAGACTTGATGGATCTGAATGTGGAATGAACTAACTTAGCTGCTTCTGCTATTAGCAGTAAAAGCCACGTGCTTAATTTCCTTCAAAACCTTTTATTAGTCTTTTGGAATATACTTGCTTTCTCAAACCTTCATAATTAAGTAGCTCAGGGAAATATTCTCATTCAGTTAGATGATTATTTCAGGTATCTTTTTTCAATTTTCCTCTGAATGGGAAAGTAAAAAAATACAAAAAGTTTTGGTGATTTATGCATTGTCTTGCATTGAGTATGTTAACAGAAAACTAATGAAGATTTTATGGCAGCCTTGCTGAATTACAGTATTTGTGAATAAAATAAAAGAGGAAATGAGTGACATATGTATATAAATGTGCAGGCAGTTGCAGCATTGCAAGTTACATTTTCCTTTTGGACATTCAGCTTGAGTTGTCTATACCTGTCTAATTTGCTAAAAAGTCTGCCACTAATTATTGAAACTCAAGGTACAAAAGCCCTCTTCCCTTTGAGTAACGGGATCGTGTATCCTACTGATTTGCCCTGATACAACAAGATACTGGTTGAAGAATTCTGCGTATTCAATTGATGATGGTTGCTTGCATTTCTGCAGTATGATCATGTGCAAGTTTCAGTTCTGCTAGTTTAAAAATAATATCATCAGATTAAATGAAGGAATAATTTAAGTTCTCATTTCCAACAGTTACCAGGTCCTTTTAATTTCTTTGTATAGGCTTGTGGGCTCGTTTCTAAGGTACTGATGCTACTAAAATTAGATTCCAGTAGGAAGTGTATGTTCCTGGGTTGAACATTTTGGATGTTGTCATTTGTTTTGTTTATATTTGGAAGGGTTTTAAACACTTCTTAACTTGCTACATCTCTTTTCCTACAGAAGATTTTAAGGCTATGTCAGTATTGTATTTGAAATGCATTTTGACAGCATAGTCTCCACCTATTTCTAGAGTACTGATAACATGGTGCATCTTGATCTCTATAAAATATACCTTCATAAATTTTGGTGATCCATGAATGAAGTATTTTTTTCTTGTTTACTCTGGACCAAACCGGTGGTAATGACAGTATCTCTAAAGTAATGTACTGGTTTTCCATGATAATTCCACCAGTTGCATTTTATTTTTTTCTTACTCTTCGGACAGAAAAAAAATGGACCTTATTTACTGCTATATATGTATCTCTCTAGAACAGATTTATTTTGGAGTAAGTCAAGTTAAACTGATAAAACAAGAATAAAAAGTGGGTGAAGTGGTCTGGTATGCAGAGTACGCACTAGAAAGTTATATAAGATTGCTGTCCCAGTTCTGCAGTCACTAAATGTAGCTTCCCGATGGCAACAGCAGGGTTTTTGTTTCCTTTTAGCCTTTCTTAGATATCCCAGGTTCACAAATTAACATCTATATGTATATATAAAAAAATTCATGTGTGTGTATAAAAAAATTAGAGTCATATTAACCTCTTTGCTGCATTTGAGAATGATAGCTGGATTAAGAAGAAAGTGTGATATGTGTCTTCTGTAAACAAGAAATTATTTGATAGTTACTTTAACTCTCAATGTACTTGCAAACCCTTTAAAAACAATTTGAGATGTAAGAAATCCTTAGCAGCTGGCATTTCAGTAGGATACCTTGATTTCATAATTGGATTCTTCTGTGACAGTCAAATATTTGTCAGTTTTGTAAGGAAAATGCCTAATGTTCAACTGCAGTAAATTACATGAAATATCAGAAATTTCAGAGTGTTAGTAGTTGGGCTCATATTGTCCCTGAGTTCAATTTTAGTAAAAGTCCTGTAGTTTCTCTGGAGGAAAGGGGAATTTAATACATAAAAAATATCGGGAATATTTGGACTGGTAAATTACATGTTTTTTACGGTTTCAGACTTTGAGGAGCTAACATATTCTCAGAGGCCCTGTTTTTTTACAGAAGGACAGGTTACTGTCATTTTTTTTTTTTTAATTAAAAATCCCAAACAACAAAACAATAATAACTATTTTTTTTTTTTCCAGAGTAATGATAATTACAGTTCATGTATTTACCTTATTCACACTTCTTTTCAAACCTATGTTTGCGGATTTCCCAGGGTCATTTGTTCTTAAGAGGGGTTTGCTACAGTTAAGACAGAAGGACTTTAAACATTTATTTTAAAACCAAAGTTTTTGGTACCATGAACCTGATTCTGAACTTTACCTAGAGAAAAAAAAAAAATTGAGTTAAGTCACTAGAAATATTTCCTGAGTAAGGAGTGAGAGATCTGATCCATGAAGAGTACTTTAGTGCACAGTCAAAATAATAGTGAGCAATTAAATGTGTATTTTTAATTCAAACAAATTCTGTTAAAACTAGTAGCAATTGCACATATATAAAGGGGAACATATGCTTTGCAAACTACAAAATGTTCTGAAAGGCAGTAAAGTTATATTTCATCGTTTAATATATTTAATGGTTTGCTAGACACAGTTTTGATAAATGATTGTATAACAAGTATTTACCTCTCAAATCTTGTTGGGTAACCAGATCATGGCAGATCTTGACTTTTAATTAAGATCATATGAACGATTTGCTTGTTTTTAGACAAGAACTGTGTAAATTAAAGTGTTTTCAAAGAGATAATTTCATGCAGCTTTGCTGTGATGATTCCAGTTAGTGTATGTAGAGGAAAAGATGACAAAGTTGGGAGATGATAAGCTGGATCTCTCTCGGGATGTACCCAGAACCAGTCATGCTCCGAGGATGCCGCTTCTCAGCGTAATGTTCTACTGTTATTCAGATGTATTCATCTATAATACACATTCAGTGGTATTTCAGCTTAAATGGTATAAATGAGTTTACAACACAGTATGAGAGATGGCTAATGTCTTAGATATACAGTGGAAAGGAGCTGTGGTATCACAAATGCAAAATTATGTATCAGAAGACCGTGAAATGATTGTATTTGATAGCGCAGGTTTGCAATGAAAGTTTCCTAAAAGCAAAAGTGATCTTACACAAGGGAAATGGATGTTAATGATGATTCATGCTTTAAGTAAATTTATTTTAGATGTCTGAAATGTCATGGAACCCAGAATTCTGTGGTCTGCTGAAATAGTTCTTTTTGAGTATTTAAAGCAATAACAAAAAAACCCTACTGTGTTGGCTGACTGCCATGAAAAATTGGAATTGCTTTTAAGTAAGTGGAAAGCATGGTAGCTAGGGGTTAAAGACGCCTAAATAGTAAATGCTACAATTTGGGTTTGCGCAGACTTTCCACGCAGATATTTTGCAAATGAGCACTGATGGATTTTACCAGTGTCATGGTAGGTCCAGACCCTTGTGCAGGGAGTGAGGCAGGGCCAGGGCCAGTGTCAGCCCTCACATCTTCCCATCCCTGTTGCTCTGTGCTGGGACTGTTCTGTGCCCGCACTGCAAGGCACAGCTTCACCCCAGGGTTTATCTGATACTAAAATGATGCGCTTGCCTGATCTTCATACTCAACAATGAGAAAAAAAAAATCCTAGTTTTAATCTTGGTTGTGCTTCACATTAAGCACAAGCGTCTTTATTTATGCTTTAATGGCTTCTTTTAATTCTTTCCTTCTTTTTGTTTGTTTTGTTTTCCTTTCTTCAGCTCAGGTACCTGACAATGACGAGCAGTTTGTGCCAGACTATCAGGCTGAAAGTTGTAAGTACAGTATGAATCATCACTTTCTTAAAAATATTTATTTGTGTGTATTTATACTTGAGCCTTCATATTTGTTATTTATTGTGTCATCTGCGGTCATGTGATAGCTCCTTTTGCTGGTTGCTGACATCAGCACGATGAACAGATAAAGCAAGCAGCAGTTTGATGCGCATCCAAAAGAAGTTTGGGATGAAGTTACCTTTGGGGGGGGGCTGGGGCGCTATCCTGTAATTCCCACACTGCAGCGCCACGGAAGTGAGGAAAAACACAAGTTGTGGAGAGACTTTCTCTGTAGAGCGAGGAGAGAAGTGTGTTTTCCTGGTACAGATCTGACACTGTGGGACACAGGAGGCAGCTCTGCTGAGCAGAAATAGGGCTGCTCAGTACACTTCGTGTACAAATAAATAAATAAATAAAACTTTTCACGTAATCAAATACAACTGCTGCTCAAGGATTTTTAAGTTGTCATAGCATGTGGCATTTTGTTGCTCGTAAACAATTTCCCTTCAAATCAGTGGGAGGGAGCAGAAGTTACATTAAGCTGGATGCTTTGTGTTGTTTGTTACTTTACTTTAACATGTGCCCAAACTTACTTTTTTTAGCCTGTACTCCTCAGGTCTTGCCTTTACCTGTTAAAGTGCTACTATTCAGTTAAACACTGTCTCCCCTTTGCTGTACCTGATGTTCTGTGGTTTTGAGTGGTTGCAAGGACATAGTAAAGAAATGGCACAAGAAGCAGTATCTATCAAAATCACAGACTTCTCAGAGGTTCCTTATGCATCTTTCTTCCTCATGACAAGGCTTCTCTCCATTATCAGAGGTCTCTTCTAAACGGTGTCTGCTGATTGCAGCAGAGCGCATAAGTGCTTTTCCATTTTGCTAAATAACATAAATAATTTGTTCTATCAAAGTGAATTAATGAAGTTCACTAAACCTGATAGGTGTTAAATACAGCATTCGTGTACTGAAATGTTATGATTAAAATTAGAGAGATTAAGAAAGAATTGCATTAAAATAGTCCTTAATGCAAAAACCAATTCAGACTGGTAGAGTTTTCTTACCAGTAGAGGATTTTTTTCCAGTTTCTCAGAAACTATTTTAAGAAGAGTTTAGAGGGAGAAGTTACTCAAAGTTTCTGTACATAGACCAACAAACAATCGTGCCCACTTGTAAAATTTAGAAGTTGCCTTTTGTAACAGGCTAGGGTGTTTTTTTTTTTTTTTTTTTTTTTCCACCTCTGGCTTCAAAGCATTTATTTAAAAGAAAATAAATTATAATATGAAGGCCAAAGGTATTCTATAAGTTGAAAATCAGATACGTTATCCCACATATGTAGCTGTGTCCAAATATAGTCATGTATACATACATCCTTTGTGTAAGAGTACAAAGTTCAGTTAGGGCTTCTATTAGCCCACAATTATCGTTATACAACAAGTCAATGATTCTTGGAAAATAATTTGTGAACTGTGAATGAAAAGCCCCATTGAAGCTGGTCACTGGTTTTGATGATAAAGAAATTCTCCTAATATGTTTTTTTTTTTATTAACGCTGTTGTATTTCAAAGTTCCTTAGCCACAGCTTACCCAGTATTATCAAAGGAACATTTATTTCTTCATTTCAGTTGGTTTCTTTATCTTAAGTAAAGGTCAGGGGAGCTTCCTGGAGAGTTACTCTGGCAAAGGTTATTGAGTTTCAGACATAGATTTGGATATAATGTATGTAGCTGTGGGCTCTGCGAAACCGGAGTGGAGATCAGCATAACCAAAGCCGTGGGGAAATTACTGCTGCAGAAGTAGCACAATTGTGACTGTTTTCTCCAGGATCCAAACCTGCCTTCAAACTCTATTATAATGACTTACTATATATAATCTGTAAGTCTGTACAGTACTTGCCCCGCCACTGGCAGTGGCCTGTCAGAAAAACTTGACTGCTTTGGGTGGTTTTGCTTTTAATTAATGTTTTAAAAAAAATATTTATTTATTAAACATAGGAGAAGATGGGCAAGCTTTCATAGGTTCAGTATTTAATATACCTAATTGAGCCAAAAATGGTCAAGGAAGAAGTGTAAACTAGTGGAGGAGATCACAGCGACTTTAGTTCAGAGGCAACCAAACCATGGTTTGCTGCATAAATTTCATTTATGGAGCTGTGTATAGGTAGGGGCATGTGTATGTAATGTGCAGAACATGTAAAGAAAACTGAAGTGCTCCACTGAAACTATTAGAGTCTACAGTCCTGGTACAGAAATTAGTGATATTTTATTCCTAGCTTCATTGCTTGAAAAACGGGCTTTAAACCTGTAGTAGATTGTAGTCTTAAATTGAAATTTGTACCATTGAAAGGAGTTGTAAGAAACGACGTTAACAGTAGCAGTGCCGGAAAACTGTGGTTAAAACTTTCTTGCCCAGAATCACCAAGTTCTTCATCTTTCGAAGCAAAGATGTGGAAGGTAGCAGAGGAACTGATACTGCTGAGATCATGTGTTGTGTCTTAGTGCTGAGCAGGATTAAATGCCCCTCAAAATGCTGTGGATTTTGCATTTCTTTTCTGTAATAATGATTTTAACTAGTGAAACTGCACTGGTATTAGTAACTAAGGGAAACATTTAATTAAGATTAGATATACTGTCCACTTTATCCACTTAGGGATTTAACTTCAAAGCTAGCTTGAGACCATGAATATTTCAATTACAAGTTGCTATTAAACTTCAGTCAGTTTTCACAAAGCAAACATTATATATATATATATATATGTATAGTTAGGTGTGGGCTTTAGATACTGTGAGTGAGATCAACAGCTCCATGTAATTTCATGTGATATTATTGATGTTACTGGAATTCTGCGTATTTCTACTAGCTAAGGATCCAGCGTGTCAAGCTTCCCCTTAATGCTTTCAACTTTTGTTTACCTGTTTAAAGTTGTATTTATTTTGTTACTCTGTTATGTCTATTGCAAAGAGGTCCTTCCTACTGTAACAATCTTAGAAATGTCTGCACTTCCAAACCTTCCTTTTTTATCACAGTGTCCAAAGCCCCATCTTGTCCATCTTGAATTACCTTTCTATTAAATGTTTTCTTTAACTTTGAACACCTGTCACAAAGAACCTTTTTGAGATTTAGCTCAGAGTGAGTGAGCGAAAAGTAGATAACAACTAGCATGTTCAGATCAAATTTGAAAAATAAATTACAGTTTAGTTTCTTGTAGACATCTGCTTTCTGTAATGAGTGTATTTTTCGAGTTCTAAGGGAGAAGAACCTGTATCAAAAATATTTTTTCAGCTTGCAATTACACTGGGAAAATACCACAATTGCATATTAAATTAGTGTACTTTTCTTACTCTTTAATTCCCATTCTCATTTAAAAAAAAAAAAATCACAAAAAGAGGGATGAAATACTTTTACAGGCATTTGCTTGGAAATTGTTAGGCAAGTTAGTTTTGGCCCATTCTGAATCTGCTTCTACACTTCAGCTGACCTGTTTTCTATATTTTCAAGTGACTTCCTAATCACTCTTCTTTTAGAAATTATGTGAAAAGTTGTGTAAAGCAAAAATGCAAAACGGGTTTCTCCAAAACCGTGAATGCTCTTTTAAGTCAGCACTCTGTATCAGACACTTTTTCCAAGTTCTTGTCTCATTTATAAGACTCAGTTAACCTATTTTTCTGTCGGTATAGAGTGAGTATTCACGTGTTGAGAAGGGTGACCTGTGTTAACTTCCTCAGATAAGGTTTCCTATTGTTTCAAGCCCATTTTCATATACTGAGGAGGAGCCAGATCCTGAACTGGCTGTAATCGGTGGCGAGGCTTTCAGATACTGTAGAGAACAGCAAGGACTTTGCAATCTAGGAGTAAAAATGAATGAAGTGTTCAGTTTGCTCTTGAGGTGAAGATTGCTTGCTACCATTGTTTGGATGGTTTCTATGACAGACACAAGCGGAAGTAGGTAGGTTTTGCTGATGTTTAAAGGATATAGCTGGCAGAGAAATCTTGGTATTGTCAACAATACACTGATTTCTAATTCGACCTTGGTAGAATTGGTTACAAATGGGAATTACTCTGCACCAAACTAGATTGTCGAGTGTCTTAATAGAATAACGGTGTTTTGTTTTGTTTTAATAGTATGTATTTATCTGTTCTTCCAGAGTTTGGATTTTTTTCCTCTTCTTTTGCCCTAAAATGTAGGTTACCCATTTAAAATTCACGATAAACTCTAGCTTTTTGCTTTTTATTTGTTTCTGAATTTCTGCTAATGAGGATTTGTGCTTTGCTTCACCTTCTTGATCGATTTTTTTCCTTCTCTTTCATTTTGTTCCGGTATTGTTTCCCTGACCATCACAGCCTTAACACTGCCAAGGGGTAAATGTTAATGTTAGATCACAGCTGTTGACAGTAAATGGGAAGGGCTGGCTGTAAAATCTATGCTCCTCCAGGTCTGATTAAACTTTAAGATGGGAAAGATACTTTTTTAGTCGTGATCTTGTCGCTGATCTTTCACGACCTTTATTCTTTTTCTTACCTCTTTTTTTTTTTTTTTTTTTTTTTCCTCCAGGTTTAGCAAAGGAGCTCTTTAAGCGTAGATGCCAGGAGCCTTAAATTATTCAGGGATGTGCTTTTTAGATGCTCTGGCTTGCAATCTTTAAAAGCCTGTTAAAGAGAGATTCTTTACATAGGCTTCAGGTAGTTGTGTTCTTCTGTCATTTTAACTAATGGCCTAGGATATTCCAAACGCATTTTAAATGGGGTAAAGCTTTAATATTTATTTACATGTTTGCGGCATACAAAATCTTTTTTTTTTTCCCACTGTCAGGTGAAAAATACTCTGTTTGTCTTATTTTCTTTTTCTTTCTGTGACTTAAATTTCAAAAGTGAATTTCAGGACCAGAAGAACATTTCCTGTTTCCTTTAGTATAGAGCTGGTGAGCAATTAGTAGAGGTTAATTTTAATTTATTTTGTCATATTTTGGAGGAAAAGATCCCACACGATTAAAACAAAGTAGAAAATGCCAGAATAGTGCAAGTTCTGATGGGCCTATTGAAGTCCAAAAGAGATCTGTTTACTGGGTTTGCTTTTGTTTATGCAGAATAGTTTAATTTTGCAGCTTCTTGAAAAAAATCTTAGTGGATTGAAAAAAATTATAACATTTTTTAACATGATGATTCACTACATAGGCAGCTGGTAGTCATGTGTTGGTAGTGCACAATGTCCTAGAAATTGCGGTTGGTAGCATATTCTCTGTGTGGCAAGTTGCACACACCAGTGTGTCTTCAGGGGCGTGTTACAATTTTTGTTGGGTTTTTTTTTTTTTTTTTTTTTTCCTTAGAGTCCATGTGGCTGCAATCACCTTTCTTTTAAGTGTAGTTCTGCAAGTGTGGTATTGCAGCAGGCAGTCTCACAAACATCCTACAAAGTGGTGCTAGTTATTTTTGGTGCTTCGCTCTTCCCTGGTAGGGCTTTCTGCTGCAGCTGTGTTTTGTTTCTTGCCACTTGTCTTGGAACAACTTCCTTTTGTAGGTCAGGTGTTGTCAAATACAGAGACATCTACTTATTTTAGTGCATGCCCGACTGTGATGGATTCTTTCTAAAGGGCTGTGAAAGTCGGGGCTCTGTGGTTTGTTCCTGCCCTTACCTTGCATGACCTTGGGCATGCTGCTTAACATCTTTGTTTTTCGGTTTGAAGTAGGTACAGAAATGCATGTATCACTCTGCTGTGAGATACACAGCTTTCTTAATGATCACTTATCGAGAGATCTCAAAAGCATTTTACAAAGAGAGTCCAATGCAATTGCTGTTGTAAGAGTTGGAGAGGTCAGACTGAGGAGTCGATGCTGACCACCTAATCTCCCTTCACAGTTGCCTTAGATAGCCTCACTTCTTTCATTGTGTCCCTGAGCACTTGTTTAAAGGTGCACTTGTCCTCCTTTGTTTAAAGCAGGACTGCAAGTTACCAGCTTTTAACTCTTGTGGGTCTTAAAAATATTTATTTATTTAATTCTCATTCAAAAGAAATTAGGAACTCTTCTCTTTCAGAGAACTTTGTGGGCTCATTTTGTGGTTCATCACCGAGCATTAGGCTATGCTAATATGGATTTTTTTTCCTCCCTTTTCCTCTAAAGGATTTTTGGAAATACTTAAATCTTCCATAGTCATGACCTTTTCCATAGCTGCAAGATTTAATTCTTGAAAAAGTTTTACCAAGAGGCAGACTGTCTACGGTAATGCCTTTAACTTGTATCTTAATAGTAGAGAATTTGTGTTTGCTTTCATTTTAATAACCAGTTTCTGTTTATTTGCTTGTCTGCTTGCATTTTTATACTAAATTTTCAGCTTTGAAGGAGCAAAGTCTTTGGGTTCTCCTGGAATGTAGTAGTGGTAGTGGCTCACAGATTGTGTAAATACTTATGGTGGCAATAGCACTGTGAAACAAATTACAAGACCCCATCAAGTACTCAGCTTTTGATTTTTAAAAGTTTTAAAGTGGAAGCTATTCCTTTCAGAGTGCCCTGCATGCTGTGATGTGAATTTTATTGCTAATGCAAAGATACCTCTGGGCATCCCAGCAGAGACAGCAGCCACATTATGCAGATGTGGTTTAAGTGCACGTGACCACCGTGAACCGTATGGTTTCCAGCTCTTTGGGGCACAGAGGAGCCCAAGCAGCTGGACAGGACTCTTGTGGGGTTTTGTCCCACTCACCTTCCACTGGCATGTCCCTGCTCAGCCATGCTGACTTAGTTTCCTTTCTTCAGAGCCCTATCCTCTTTGCTGTTTCATTGCAGATTAAAGGCTTGGGTTGCATGTGGAGGTTATCAGCTAATGAATAAACTTCAGTCATCCTGTCCTGTGATAAATCGGTCTCGTAGATCAAAGATGAAGCATGTAGACCTTTTGTCTTTCAAATGGTAATTTCTTAAGGCTGTCAGATCACTTCCTAAGGTCTGTTTACATAAAAACAAAAACATTAAACATATTTTATTCAAAATGTTGAATTTTCAGTTTTGAAAAAAAACTTCTGTTTCCTCTCTGAAGAAGCCTCCCCTCCTCCCTTCCCCATAAGGACTTTGTGAAGATCCCATCTGTGGAAATAAAGGCAAGCCTCATATTGCAAGTTGTATTCATGGCAGTATTTTCTTAACACTACAGTAATTTCTGCTTTGAAACACGTAGTTGTTTAGTTAATTTCATCAGAAGCATGTATATGTATTAGAGCATCTGTTCAGTTCCGGTTGTATTAAACAAAGTATGCAGAAATTTGTTTCAACTGAATTTTCACACAGAAACTAAACAAGTCAAATTGAAAGATCTGTGTGAGTCTATTTTGATACAAAACTGTTGTTCACCTTAAACTGCTTTCCATGCAGTGTTTTTGCACAATGTGTTTTGTATTCCAAGAGCAGCCTAAAATGCATAAGCTCTGGGATGGTGTAAAATAAGGAGGCAGTCTGTGAGCCGAGTCCGTCCACTTCTACTAATTTCATATGTTTCTTTGAGTAAAATGTATTTACAGTCTCTATTGGGTTTTTGGCTTTTTTCTTCTGCTTGCGCCTCAGCAACTGAAGACAAATCTGGCTCTCCCACAGACTGCAGTGATCTTTTCAAAGGGTATAGCAGGAAAAAAAAAGGGAAGAGAGAGTGACAGTCCTCAAAACATCAGTTAAGCATTGGAGGGTGTGTGACACATTCATGTCATGTAGGACTGATGCTGCTAGCCCTCTGAAGCATACAGCTAAAACTGCCCTTGTTTCAGGTTCTGTGTCCTGGTTTAGTCCTATGCATTTCGGTACTTGGAAGTAATTATGGAGCCGTTTATAAGCTGATAAATATGCCTAAGTGGTGATATTAAATGTTTTATGGTTTTCTTTTTTAGTTTTAGAAGTGAACATTGTTTTTTTCTAGGACTGATCTAAACTGGTGAATGGAAAACTGATTGCATTTTCAAGGCATGTTCTCCAGGCTTTTCCCTGAGCAGAATTCTTTCCTTTTTCTTTCACTTACTCTTCATGTTCTCCTGTCTTCAAAACATTACTCTTGTTCGTTCCTGGATTATAGTTTGACCTTGATGAGTTGAACAGTGAAGTGAACTGTCTTGGTAAAGGATATCTTAATTCTTAAATATCTGTTTGTTCTGTAAGCTGAG
>NW_008591806.1:33839-73723 GCF_000691845.1 Merops nubicus | reverse complement strand
AAAGAGTGAATCATTAGCAGCTTTATTTCTGGTTGTCTTTTTTTCCGTGGCTGTTTATGAACTTATTCAGCAAATGTCGTTGCCAGTAAGTTAATGTAGTGAAATATTTTTTAGCAGTGACATTTATTGCCAAGTCCTGCAGTTACTGAATAGGAAGGTTCTTGACTGCCCAGGTTTTTGTCTTTAAATTTATATATTGTGAGTCGTCATCAAGGACATTTGAAAAATTATGTGTGCAGAACCAGCTTCCAGTCTTGCTAATTTGATCCTCTTTGCTCAAATGTTGTTTCCTTTCTGCTTCTAATATATACCTAAAAAAGTTAAATAGTTTAATTTCTTTTTAATAGTCTGTCTTCATGCTGAAACCAATTGCAGTGTTTCCTTATTAACTCGTCCATAAATAAAATTTCACATGACCACAGCACTAACAGAAATGGAGACAAAAGAGACTTTGGAAAGCGTTAGCATTCAGTAAAGACCGAAAGCTTCAAGCACTTGGGATTAGAATTTGGGAGCTGAATTTATACAAGTGTATGTGTATATACACAGTGTATACCCACTGTGTATATGTACATGTATGTATATATATGCCTACATACAAATAGGAAACATACACACCGCATAATCACCATTTTCACTGATTTCATGCACATGTAAAATAATCATACAACTTAAGGAACAATTGGCTTCAGAAGAATTGTGCAGTGCATCTGTTGGTGATGTATGCTCAGCTGAGGTCTTGTATACAGTAAGAATGCCTTAGGTAGCGTAGAAACGTTAAACACCTGTGCTGAGACCCACAGCATGGTTGCAGGCGGTCAAAATTCCACCGGCTTCAGAAAGAGTACTTTGCTAAGAGTCTTTGAATATCGGGCTACTTACGGAAGTCCTGACTTTATGTTCCAGACCTAACCACTTCTGACAATGGCTTCTTTGTTTCCCTGTTGAATCAGTGATAAAACTTGTGAGCTTAATTTTATTGTTGACTTATTTCAATGGCCCACACCTTTTCCAGTGGAAACTGTAGTTTTTGCAGTGGTTTTTGGTAGTGAACTAAAGATTTAGATTTCAGCCTTACTTGCATGAACTATAAATGACGTCCGTTAGTGTTGCCTTACCGATGAGCATTTCTGAAAATTTATCATTGAAACGTGAAGGACCCATGAGTTTAGAGTGGTGACATTCTTCTAATGAAGTAAATTAAAATCCCATTAGCTATTCTGATTTAGTGTATACTTTTTAAATGAATGAAAACATTTTTATTGTTAAAGGCGAAATGAAATTAAAAATAATCTTCTCAAAATGCAGTTTTGTTCTTTGTAGTGCCTATCATTGAGAGTTGCTAAAATAAAAACAAATTGTAAATAATCCTTTAAGTTAGTGTTTTGATTTGTGCTGTAGAGTCCTTTATGTGTAGTCCATTTCATTATTTATTGGTTTCTTTTGCTTTTGGATATACTTGAGTAGCTAACTGAGAGACAGGCATGATTATCCTTAAGGATAATCTTTTATTATGATGCTTTTTTTATTATGAGGATATTCCTGTTTTTATGGGGAAGCAAACTGACACAGTGGTTGAGTCTCTGAAGCTAGACTCCTAAGACTGAGCTACTTAAAACCAGAAGCAACCTTCTGATACCAGTTGTTTTGGTTACAAACAACAAATGAGAGAACCACAGATGAAATCCAGTTTCTTTCACATTTTGTCCAGCTGCAAGTACAAGATCAGCAACCACCTCATCTATAGCTATTAGCTCTTTGGATAAATACACTAGGAGAGAACAATGAAAAATAGTAACTAGATTGATGTAACTTGAAACTTTTCTGCAAGAAGGGAAACAAGGCAGAATTGGTTCCTGTTTGTTTTCTAGTGAGGCATGGTTTCCAAAATACCAAGCGGATAACTTTAAAACGATAAATTTAAAAAATTATTAAATTATTTCTTTTAAAGGTTTTGTTTTGTTTTGTTTTTACTTCTGGTAAAAATACTTGTTATAATTTCTGAGGTTTTCTTTGTAGTTTTGTTTCTGTGGAACCTATTGAAATCTGGACCTGAAACTCTCAAACTGCAGATTTACCTGAGCTGGAAATTATGTGTATGTGTGTGTGTGTGTGTGTGTGTGTGTGTGTGTGAAACACTGGGATATTATCTCACTTGAATATTTTAGTAATAGAAATTATGAAGTACTTAGCAATTACCTCTTACAATTTAAATTAAATTTTGGAAATTTCTGCAAATGGAAATCCTGTCCTCAGAAAAGCACACAGACCTTGATTTAGTGTCCAGCACTTCTCTTTGCGTTTAACTTTATTGATAATTCCCAGGTAGGAACAGTATTTATGTTTTCTCCCAGGCTTGGTTTTATATTAAGCTCTTCCTCTTTAGCAAGAGCTCTGAAGGTGGATCGCCTCTCCTTGCACCCTGCCTGGGAACCTTCGGAGCCACATACGTTTTAAGTAGCTGTACGAACAAATGCCCCATATTTCCTCCCAGGCTTGCAGCACCGAAAGCTACTGCAGATGAAGCGCAGCCCCGTTTCTCTGTGCTGTCCTGGAGATTGCAGGTCCAGTATAGAGGGATTAAACATTCTTTAGATTTTTGTTTTTCCCCCCTACATTCATTTCATGCTGTCCACGAGTTTTAGATCAGTTGCTATAAAACCCAGCTGGTTTAATTTTTATTAGGTTACTGCTTCCTCTGCCTTAAGCCTGTGTTTATTTTGGGGGCAGGGGAGAGAGAGCTCTTCCTCCTTGCCTCACCTACTCTCCTCAGACATCAAAGCAAGCCAGTTTGCTCCTCCTCTCTTTCTCCCTCCCACCAGTGTTCTGCAAATTTCCTTGTATTCTTCTCAGAGTTAGCCAGTGTCCCTGGTATTTGTCAGCAGGTTACCTTTTGCCCTAGAGGTACTTGCTGGGAGGCAGAGCCCCTCTGGCAGCGCTGTGCCCTCCACTGCCTGCAGCTGCGAGTCTCCTGCAGCCGGACAGGTAACTGTCTGGAAAGGAAGGAGAGCACTGCACGAAGGGGACATGAATCAGAATAAAACAGTGCCTGTAACAGCGTTGTCTGAGATCGCCGCTTTTGGAGGCTGAGAAACTGTCTTGGTAACTGCAGCTCCCAGTGCATGCTGAAGAAGAGGAAATCTTTTGGCATGGTGAAGAGGGGTCAGCTAACCAAAATTTTATAAACCTGTCCCATTGCTTGGGGGCAGAAGAGTAGGGACAGTTTTTTAATACAGTGTGGCAATTCAGCCAGTTAGCAGCTGCCCAAATAGTGTATCAGTTTAGGCCAAAGGACCTATAGTGTCATAACAAGATGTTTACTAGCAACCTCTTGAAAAGTTTGCCTTGGAATTGCTTCATCTTTGGGTTTAAGGAGTAGCTTAACTTTTATTGTTATTTACTCATATGTACCCCTTGCCCCTCATACATGTGGCTTACCCATTTGGGTGGGTTTTAAAATTTTTGTTACACTGAACATACAGACTTGAATTTTCAACAGGAATGGCCCTTTTAAATGAGCAGCCAAGTGGCTACAGATACCTGAATTATCTCAGTGACGCATTCTGCACATCCAGCATCAGAATGCTGCAGGTGTACCCTCAGTAACTAATGAATATTTCAGAAATTGCAAGTGCACAGACAAGCAGATGAGGTATATCTTGCACTAAAAATGGGGGGGTTGTAGCATTGAACCAATTATTAAGCTATGTGCGTGCAACCTCTAATATTGTGCCCCCTTTTACACACTGGCTGAGAACCCTTCTACCTCTCAGGAGGGCTGCATCTGTCATGGCAGGATGGTCTTGGGTTAGTTGCCCAGGAATAGCTAAACTGGCAAAAATTTTTAGTGTTTTAGTATACAAGCTTTAGAAGAGCACATTTCTGTTGAAGAATGACATCTATTTTCATTTGTGAAGAAGCATCTAGAAGAATTTCTTTGCTGAACAGGGGCACAAGTGTCGTGTTCAGGGGTCAAGTAAGCTATGCTGTAGGGAGGTGGCATGTGGTGTGCATTATAATGATTATTTTGTTGGTCGCTTTTCCTCATGCATAAAATTCCCTTATACAAACCTCCTTTATGGATAGTGATACAACTTTGATGTGCTGTAGGTACAGTAAACCCATCTCTGTTTCAACATCAACCTTTTTTCTGGCCTCACCTGTTATTCTCAATAGCTTTATGTTAATGCAGGATCATAGTAAAGATAGGGAGAAGTTATGGTGGATATATAGAATTAGTATAGTCTAGAGATGACCAGGTGGTTCAATTAATTTTAAATTGATTTTTCATCAATACTTGATTTGTCTTTTAGTCATTTGTCTGTAATAATTTTTGCTTTAGTTAAAAAAAAAAAAAAAAGGGAAAAAAACCTCTCTTACTCCAAAGCAAGGGAATGGTATTTTAACAGAGTTTGTTAATAAGATACATTACTTCAGATTTTAATGTCCAGAATTTCCCAGTGTCAGTTGTAGGAAAATGTGCTGTTGTTTTTCATCTTGAAGGTCTGTAGAAGTAAACAGAAATAAATTTCAGGTTTTGGTGTAGTATATCTTCACCTGCTTGCTACTTTTTCCTAATTCAAATTCAGAATTATTTTTTTTTTTTCTCATACCATGTGACCTGAGAACAGTGCATGTAGACTTTGAGGACAAAACCCCACAATTTTGGGCTGTCTCTTATTCTTCACCACCCCTCCATCCCACCCGCTGAGGATTTTACAGACTATACTATTGTGTAGCATTCATGCAATGCAGTATTCAAGTAAATCGTTAATTGACATGCACAGTATTGTATGCTATAGGCTGGAAGAGAAAATAAACAATTTACTTCATTTTGCAGAGTGAATTCTAACTGTTATTAAAGTGCATTTGTAGTTGCATATTTTCCAGTAAAGGTGACAGATTACTTCAAAGCTGGTATTTTCTTTTTGTTACACAAGGTTCTCAAATAGATCCATCTTGCCCACATATTCTATTCTTGCCAGTTGGCTTTGAAAGCTGGTGCTTGGGCTCATCGTTCAGAACTAGCTTCCAAAAAATGAGGTCCCATGCTGTTTCTATCTATTGAGCTGGTAGGGGCTGGAAGGATCTGATCTGAAGCCAAGGCGAAACCTGAATTGATGGAATCATATCTAATGGGTTTGCCAAGTACTGCCCAGTCATGAAGTTCTACTTTCTGGGAAAGAGCACTGAGACAAGGGGTGGCAGAGCATTCGCCATGATACCAGCTATCCTAAGATTTCCTTCCCTGGACACAGAGCCAGGTCACCATGTAGGAAAGAGCTAGCTTTTTGCTGAACACATTTTTACACATTTTTATCTTGTTCCTCTCTTCTGTGTGCTGCTTCCCTGTTTTCTCCCCAGTTACCTATATGCATTTGAAGAGGAAGAAACTTACTGCCCTTTACTGTGGTCTTGAAACTGTTTTGACCATATGTAATGTATCATTACAGAGGCAAGCTTGCTCATTCAGTATGCTTACTTCCATTTGAGTCTGTGCACAGACATACAAGCTCCCAAATAAACATACAGGCTCTGTTTCAGGTGAATGGTCACCACTCTGGGGGACTAGATGGAGGCTAAATGTCTGTAGGGCCAAATTCTGCATCCTGAGTTTTTGAGATACAGCCACAAGATGAAGAATAATACCAAGATCATACACTTTTTTTTTTGAAAAACTGCTTGACAGGATTGGTTAGATTCCACCCCTGGCTCCATTATTGCAGCTGTCATTTGTGAGATGGTGAAATCTCAGGTCTCTTGTCTGTGCATAGTTTTTATATGAACTGCCAGGATAGTCTCTGAAGCCACAGTGATGATACAAATCTGTGTGTCAGATATCCCATTTCTCACTAGATTCTTCCAGTGTCTGTTAGAGAGCAGGACCTAAATGAAATCCAGTTGACTAGCTCAGCCAAGATCTGATAGAAGTGACTTTGATAGATCAAATGGTTGAAGAACTTGGCAGACTCTGTGTAGATGTAATCTGTTCAGCTACTTTTAAATTACTCCACAGAAACAAAAGGACGTTTTTGCCATTGTCTAGGCAAGAGATTGACGAAGGTGAAAACAGTTGCAGAACTTGCCTCAGTCATCCATGTTTGGAGTCACTTCAGTCTTCAGCTTTTGCAGTGGTCTGTACCTGTAGGCTTTAATTCCAAATCATTGGGAGCAGTTTATCTGGAAAGATCAGTTACCAGCCTTTACTGTCTTTCCATCCTCCTACCTCTGGTCATCTGTTACTTCTCCAACAATGTGTTTTCATTTCAGTTTTTGTTAGCGTACTGGGTTGCATACCACATTCAGCTGCAGCAGCAGTATTCCAGAGTATGAAGGAACGGTCAGCTGGGTCTAGTACCTGCTTCAGCTAATTCCTCTTTTGTACCCCAAAGACTACTGGTGACATTTCTTATCTTAATGTGCAGTGGAATGAAATGGAAAGAGCACACTGCTTTGGCATCCCATTGTCTTTAATCAGATGCCTAGTAAATGGTTGTTGAAATTCAGAGTGCAGCTATCTACAAAGGTCTGTAGCTCAAATCATAATCAAGTAGAAATAAATAATCAATAAATAGCCTCAGAATGCAGAAGGCTGTTGTTCCAGAAGCTAAACACACCTTTTTGAAACCTCTTCAGAAAATATGTATAAATCCTGGCATTCCCACCTAGGAGGTCATACAGAAGGTATTTGGTTTTGTAGCTCATTGAATCAGATATGTAAATACCTACACTGAATGTATGGTTAAAATGGTAACTGTTGCAGAAATGGAGTATTTCAGCCTCATATAAACCCACAATGTTGTGGTTTTGTTTTTTTTTTTTTTTTTTAAATGTCTACTGATAAGAACACCTAGGTCATTAGTATGACATCAGAATTAACTAGCACTTTACCCTCCTCGATGAACAACAAAATATTCATTTATTGAAAGTAGAGTTGGCTTTTTATTTTTGTGTGTGGGGAGGTGTTTTTTTTTATTATTTTTAAATTTTTATTTAAAATGCCTACCTGTTGTACTTATAGCGTAAGTAATTTGTTTGAATCATCAGGTGCTTGCTGTTAAGTTCTAATGAGTGAGGAATATTGCAAAAAACACAAATTGGGGTCCCTGTCCTTAAGTGTGTTTCAGTTTGCATTTTGATAGCAGTTTAAAAATGTTATCGCCTGTTTTGTCACAGACATAATTCACATCTTTCTTCAGGCACTGTAAACAAGAGAAATGGTTTAATGGCTCCATAAAAGGCACTCTCTACTGATAGCTGAGATTAGGCCCTTTAGTAATGGATTTTTGTGTGTTGGGGGAAGGGGAGGGCTTGGCAGAGGTAAATGTACTGGAAAAGAATCTTGGAGAGACTGGTGTATCTGAAGTGCCTGCTGCATTTCTCTGTGTGCATGTTGGGAGAGAGATTTAAAGTGTGACAGTATTTGCTTTATCAGTACAGGGGCCTTCTCTTCTTGCTTTTGAAATGTTACCAAGTACTAACTTGGGTCGCTTCAATCAGTCTAGCACCTGGAGTTGTAGTGGTATTAACTTCAAGATTTTTACATCTTTTCATCTTGCTTTTGAGAAATTCAAATGCATTCAAGAAATCTCTCTAAACTTACATTGCAAAACTGTTAATAGTTTTGCCTCTTATCAATCATAAAAATAAATTAATTTAGTAAATCGAGTTTAGAGAGTGATTTGGGAGCATAAATGTGAAAAGCTGTTCAGAAACAGGCAGCAGAAATATTTAGGGCATGAGTTACTGTGACTTGCTGATTCCTTCCATTTTTTCTGGTGGTACACAAGGTCCTCGAATTTAACACACGAGTGTAGTGGGCTTGGGAGACGTCAGAGTTCACCAGCACAAAGTTTCTGCTGTCTGTTGTTTGTATACCATATAGTAAACACTCTTGCCCTGCAAGTGTTGATAATAAGGCATCTTTCTCTTTGGTCACTGGAGTCAAGATTGCCTGCTGTTAGCCAACGGCATTGAATTACTAGTAATATTTCATGCCTTTAAAAAATATGTTTAAATCAGTTCTTCTTCTTCAGAAAAAAAAAAAATATTTTGTGTTCTGGCCAGGAATTTAAGGTTTGAAAATTATAAAATAACTTTGCTCAAAGGAGAAATGACTTGCAAATTTCATGTAAAATATTCTTCATTTCTTCTTCATTTTGAATAATTGTCTCTTGAATTGAAAAATATTTTAAATCATCGCTTTTATTTTTGATGCAGTGCAATTCTGCGACTTTCTGAAAAGAATTGATTCAGTTCTACCTGTACAGAGGCAGTACATTTCCTGTTCCTTAGGCTAAAAAATATACAAGTCAGTCTCCTCTGAGACAAGCTGATTCCTCCTTTAATTTCAGAGTTCTTAATAAAATTGTTTTCATTTGAATCTTAAACTGAGTGTTATTATGAAAAATACATTTGGGGATTAGGCTGTTGACTGCAGAGGAGAACAGCACTTCAAAATAAGGGCAGCAGGTTTCACCCTGTGTTTTTGTGAGTTTATTTTGTGGTGAAATCATCATTTTGTGTAAAACCCACGTTTGTACAACAGCACATTATGTATAACGTTCAAGCTCTCTTACTCTGCAGATCTGGACAGGTATATTTATGCACAGAGAATATACATACAGTAACATCATACCGTAGTCAATTTGCTACAGGTGGTAGCAGTCCTGCCTGCCATATATCTGTATGGTGGCTTTGGAGGAGCTCCAGACAGGGTCTGCAGGTTGAGTCTGTTCTGATACCGATAAGCCTGACTTTCCCCACTAGTTGAGATGAGGTGTTGAAGCCATCCATCTAAATACACGTTGTAAGATTGTCTTTCAAGTTCAAAGGTAGTTATCTGTAAGTAATCATTCAGGTTGAAATCTTGGCCCTTGGTCACTTCTTAATAAGATCGTTATTAAGGCAGGGTGCCCGTTACTTTAATAGGGTTGAGACTCCGTTCTGGGGTTAAGTAAAATGAGTTTTCTATCAGGAAGAAAGAAGTGGTGAGGAGCTGGTTGTTTGAAATGTCATTTTGTTAATTTGTATGTGTTGGTAGCGTGGTGTGCTGCACTAAAATTAGATTGTATAAATAAGCAACCTTTCTCTCCTCAACAGAAAATGGATTGAAAACATAATATAAAATTCAGCTTAGCAAACCGGTGTATGTTTAAAATCTGTTTTAATAGGTGCAATATAAAATGAGTGTCAAGCTAAAATCAAGAGTGACAGATGGAAAGTTTCAGTGGTGATACAAGAACTGTCTTGAATGTTTGAAATTTTACTGTTGGGATAAGTCTGTCATCTTCAGCCACACTTAAGATGTGGCTTGAAAGGTCAAGTAGCCTTCAAGAAAGTCCCCCAAAAATGCAGTAAGTATTTTTCTCAGGCTGTCTTTTTTCCTTTCTGCCTCTAAAAGCATACACTTAAGGAGTTAGAGGTAAAGCTTAGCATGGTGACTGTCAGTGGACTGCCCGAGGAATGTTTAAAATTTTACAGCTACATTATCTTTCTGGCCATAGTTAAGATAAAGATCTAATATAAAATCACTTTGTACTGTAACGCTTTCCCTAAATGAAATGAAGGTGTTAACTTACTTGATTTGATACATTTTACCCTAGCTTATAAAGCTGGGGGGAAGGTGAGGTAAACTTTAATTAAAACTATGGCAGAGGTGCCTTCTAGCACTGTGCCCTGTACCTTGCCTAGGACTGTACAGTAAGCAAAATAAAATGTACCTCACAGCCGAGGCAGCAGGCTAGAGCCGTGTTCAGTGAAAGTAATTTAATTAGTGTTGATCATGACTCCAGATGATGGTGATTTGATAAGGAATAATTTAGTACTTAACAGCCTTTTACATGCACCAACTCCATGTGGGAAGGTAAAGCAAATTGCACAAAATGAATGTGCTGCTTTCACTTGTGCCTGTGCCAGTGAGCTGGAAAACTGCCTGTTAGCAGACGTTCAGGCTCTCGGCGCTGTGATGAAATACCCAGCCAGTTCTCCGCACAGGGCTGTGCTGGGGGAGTCTCTGTACTCCCGTTATTTAAAAATAAATAAGGGAAGTAATTTTTCATAACAGATTAACTCCAAGGAAGTAGCAAAGTTAAAATAAAAAAAAATAGAGCAGCATGTGGTCTTTGTGCAAATATGTGATACTGGCTTTAAAAAAAGAGTCTTGTTGTGGTTGTGTTTTAATGCTCTGATTCAAGGCAAAGAGATTGCCTACCTTTGCGTGGAGCCACCCTGCTGGACTTGTGGGGCCCATCATACACATGAAATGTGCAGTGTGCGTTATCTGACAAGGACACGCAAGGAGAGTCAGCAGTTGAAGTTCACTGGCAAAAAAACGCAAGCAGACTACTGGGTGTCAGCCTGCTTTGTGGTGATGGTGGAAAGCTGACTGGGCTGCCTTTTGCCCTATTATTAAATTTGAAAATCTTTATTCAAGAAGTTGCTATGATCTTTTATTTTAGCGTAAGTTTGGAGAGTTTTATGCGGAACAAGCTTTTTCCTTGTTGTGACATTCACCACTTTTCATCTCTGCTTCTAAAGATATTTTGCTGTGCTTATGTGTGTACGTGCTTTGCTGTCTGCTTTTCCTTTGTAATCTTTCCAGATAATTGACTATTATCCACCAAATATAGTAGCTGGATAGCAGTTCTTGTGAGTTTTGTGAAAGTAGGTGGCAAAATAACAGTGGTATCTTGCAGATGCCTCAGCTGAAAGGCATAGTAGAAATTGTCATGAATGAGAGCACAAAAGGACCCGTTTGTGAAAGAGTTCTCTGAGTGTTGCCCAACCGTGGTGAGAATCTGGAGTCCAAATCTTATTCACAGATACCTGTAAATCAGAATTTATTGGTTCTGATGCTTGCTTCCTAGTCAGCATTTCATTTACCTCCCCACCTAACATGAGTGGACACAGGTGCATTAGTATCAGACAATACATTGTGTGTAAGAAATGGTCTTTTCTAAGTTCGGGTGTGAGGGAAGGGACAAGAGGCTACTTACTTGGTGGTATATAATAATGGCCTGGCATTGTGCTGCAGGGACTGCTGCATATGCATGGATTTCCATGGAGGTGCAAGTGTCTCTATCACACTGCACTGTCATCGTGGTGTTCAAACTACGGTGTTTCGGTGACAGTGTCAAAAATTTGTGATAAAATTGATCTCCAGAGTCTAGGCTTCTCAGAGTTTGAAAATGTCTTTAAAACTTCATGTTATTTAGAACTTGAAGGATGTGTTTTCAGGCTGTTAAATACCTGTCCTTTGATCCTTTGCCCTCCTAGCCACTTACTTTCAAAGTTAAACTTTGAATTTTCTTCTGCTTTAATTTTGGTTAAAGCTGGCTATGAAATACGGAAAGTTGGCTGCCTTAAACAAATATGCTGATTAACCTTGTCTTTACCTTTGGCCTTTTTCTTAATCCAGACCAGCTTGTACATTAATTGCAGCTTGTGCAATTAATGTTGCATTTCTGTCACTCGCCTTCCATTCTTTTTACCTTTTGAAAAAGTGTGTTTATTTTTTTTTTCCCTTGATCTGTGTCTGTATCACATTTATTATTGACTTTGGTGAGGCCAGGATTTTGTCCTGTGTATTTTTGAGAAAAATTGAAGCCATTTCTTGTATATTTTTTTCAGATCTTCCTTATAACTAAAGGTGCATGTAGTCATTCAGTTTCATAAATTTCACTGCAAATTTTCACGCATTCTGTGGGACAGAAATTTACTGATTATATACCTGAGGCTGATACCTGAGAAATTTGTTTGGAGTAATTTGTGTGGCACTCTTTGAAGTGAACTACTATTGCATTTATAGCTAAAAGCTACCTCACTGATATTACTTAGAAACATTTGGTGCCTGGGAAGTATTTTGCCTCAGACAACATTTACAGTAGTTAAGCCAAATATAAGTGGTCTGTTATTTTCCCACTAATGAGATGGGATCCTGGCCATCGTCCTATTAAACAATAGAAGTGCTAATAGCCAGTGCAAAGGTTCTCTGGTGTCTATTTTTCATCTGACGTCCAAAGAAATATTTGAAATGTTTATTTCTTATATTGTATTTAGTATTACAATTGTTTAATTAATCATGCGTTTAATTAGCAGTGTCAGGCTTACTTGAGAAAGCTCATTGTTCATATTGTACTTGGGTTTTAATTATGTCTTGTTTCTCTTTACAGTGGCTTTCCATGGTCTCCCTGTGAAAATCAAGAAAGAACCCCATAGCCCATGTTCAGAACTTGGCTCCACTTGCAGCCAAGAGCAACCATTCAAGTTCAGTTATGGGGAAAAGTGCCTGTACAATGTCAGGTAAAGCAATCAGGAGCATGTTTGGAGTGAGAACTGCTGATTTAAATGAGGACTGACTAAAGAGTAATAAAACCATAATAGAGATCTTATAAAAGTTACCTCTGCAGCAGATAACAGGCTGATGAGATAATGGATTTAACTGATGAACACTGATGGAGTTGTTTACAGTTGTATCAAACACATTAACCATTTTAAAGCAGTGTTTTTCATCAAAATGCATATTCTCCATTCCTTCTCCATGGGAGATAGATAGCGAGAGTTTAAAAACACAGGGTGCAAGCGTGAAATAGAAGGAAGGAGTGTCTTGTTTTCTGTGAGTTGTGTTGAAAGTGCTTTCAGAATGCATTACACACACTAGGGAGGAGAGAGAGTTCTGTGTAACAGGCAAGAGGTTGGCAGGTCTGAGCAACATGTTAGGTATTTGACACGTTTTGCAGGTGTTCCACGTGTGTATTCATGGGTGCTTACAATTTAAAATAGTGTTTCATAAGGCTTTGCATCGTTGTTACCTAATCAAAAGCAACTTGTCTTATTTTGTAGGGATAGATAATAAAAACTTTATTTATTTGTGGGGGTGGAGGGGCTGGATATTACTGCATTCTTTATTGACTTTCTTTAGGTTTGCACCTATGTGTCACTCCTTCCTTCAGCATTAGCAATGAAGGATTTCTTACTGATGTTTCAGTCTATTTTAGAATCTTTTAGCTAGCTTGTGAGTTTTTATTCTCATTAATGTACTACCCAAACTGTCAGCACTTGCAGCGTTTAGATTTAAAAAAAAAAAAAAAAGACTGTCACCTTTGCCAGTCATAGAGGAGAGATTTTGATTTAAAAAATCAAATGCATATATTGGTGCATTTGGGTACTACGGGACCTAACATAGGAAAGTATGCGAGTTTGTGCTTGCCTATGTATCTGCCTAATGTCTGCATTTTTCTGTTAGAAAGGGAAATGATCAAAGCATGCTCAATTCTTTTCCTAATTTGGGATACCTTTGAAAACAGCATCTATGTATTTGTAGGACTAGTACTTTATTTTTGATGGGGAGGAACCTGTCAGGAGAGGCTGCTGATACCCTAGTGTGTGGTAGCTAAGTCAACATCTATTGTTTTTCTGGGTCAGATCCCTTCCCTCTAGCTGTATAGTTTTACTGTTTCACTTCGTGGTTTCTGCAAGCTCTAAAAAAGAGTCTTGACAGGCACTACTGGCTCTTAGTACTCTAGTCCAGGTGCTTCTACTTTTATATATTTTGTATGCCTTCGGTTAGAATGTCACTGTAAGACAGGATCCTTTAAAATACATTTGTGTGACCCGGTGAAGAAAATTCTGTTGGCTGACTTACCTCTAACATGATTTTTTCTGTGCTCTTCGCAATGTGAAGTAGAGAATTCCTCTACCTCAAACTGGTTAATAGGGTAACTGTAGTAAAAAGCACATAAATGTGACACGAGTTTTTTTTCCTGGATGTAGATGCTGTTTTGTTTTTTTTTTTTTCTGACCTTTTTTCCCCTTGCCTTACTGATAGTGCCTATGATCAGAAGCCACAAGTGGGAATGAGGCCCTCCAACCCACCGACACCATCCAGCACTCCTGTGTCACCACTGCACCATGCCTCCCCAAACTCAGCTAAGACTCCTAAACCTGACCGGGTTTTCCCTGCCCATCTCCCTCCATCCCAGTCTATTCAAGACAACAGTTTCCCTATGGACCACAGGTAAAATGCAGAAAATGTGAAGGACCCAGCTGAAGGTATTTCAGTTGTGGCTGCATGTGTCTTACGTAGGGTATCACTGGCTTCCTCCCCGCAACTATTTCCTTTTGGGTCGGGGGACCAAGGTGAAAACCAGCAAGGTTCAGTGTCCTAAATTTGTGTTTTATGGAATTCTGGCATCTGGCTTGGTGTACTTTAGTAGGAGTTCGTATTGGCAGTGACAGAGTTTTAATGACTTGCCACTTCTGTCTTGTGAAGGTGATTACAGAGTGCTAGATAATCTCATTCAATCTCCCTTTCCCACAAAAAGTTGGACCACATGTCCCTTCCAACCTGGACTGTTCTGTGGTTCTTTTGAGGCTGGTAAGCCTTACGAGGTAGTGAAGTCACTAGCAGGCATGATCCTGGTTATAAATACCTGATCTCTGGCTGAGCAATTCACCTGTCTAAGAGATAAGTGGCTGTGTTATGGTGTTAGTGCTTCAGAATATTCTTTGGAAGGGTGGATAATTTTCCCAAGCCCTTTTGAAATGTAGCATTTCAAATGAACTAAGATGCCAACATAAACTGTGCTTAAATAACATTAGTCTGAGTAAAAGCCACAAAAGCTAGAGACTAGAAATAAAGCTTAAACTGTCCTTAAGTCACCCTGTTTTGTTTTGATACGTTAAAAGTCCGTAGACAACTATCTTTCTTAGCTCAGTTTTGTGACAAATATACTCAGTGGATTTCCCTCATTTTTGAGACCAAGCACATGACATGGAATTCTGTTTATCCTAACCTTTATTGTTTAAACCCATTTTTATCTGCTGTGTTGTGTGTTTGTTCTGAGCATTTGAAATTTCGGTTCTATGTAAAGAGATATGCATGTTCAGAAACTCAGCTTAGCTCTTAAAAAAATTAAGAAGCCCATGAAAAGAAAACAACAGTTGTTGGGAACACAGTTTGCATGTTTCTGCTCTAATAAGGGCTGTTATCTCCAGGGGTTTGTGCAGATCGCTTCTGAAGGGCGTTGCTAAGGTTTATATTGTTGGTTTGTGCTCTGCTGAAATAGTTTTAAATATCACCCAAGGTTCTCTACAAGCCCTTCTGGCAGTGAGGAAGCAGTGAATGAGTCCCTTCGGCTGCCATAGTCACCATCTTTTCCCCCTCCATGGACTCTGCTCTAACCATGCAGGCCCCCAGTGAAGTCAGACAGCAGTTTTGATTACAGGATGGTGGATAAATGTCTTTCTGTATATACACCAAAGTAGAGTTGTCAGGAGAGTGAAATCTCCAAGAGGCTCAGTGTCTTCTGTGCATAGGGCAGTAATAAGATTTTTTTCAGGTGAAAAAATCTTTTTGTTTAGAGCAACTTGTACAGAGAGTACTGAAGCTGTATGTCAGCCTTAATTTAAGTATTTACACCTTAGTATATATTTCTATACTCATAACACTTGCTCTGCACAAACTTTGTTCAGAGCACTCTTGACATGATCCCCCCACCTCATCTTTGACATTCATGTTCCTTAGGGCATTTTGCACTGATGCTTCCCTTCCATAATAGAAAATCATGTGTTCTAGTGAAGCCTGAAATAGCTGAGTCGGGCCAAAAAAATCTCATTTTTCTCCTTTTTTAAAGGAAGATACCGTTGTAATGGGGAGATATTTTTTTTTCCCCATTTTCTTATTTATTTTGGATCTTCTCACTCCCAGTTGATTGAAACAAAAGTATACTTCATATTTTTGTGAAATTCAGGTCTTTCTGATTGAGAAGGTGATGTGCTGCTACAACTGGCCTATTCAGAAAATGCCCTTTAAACAAATGACCTACCTACACGAGTTCAGATAATAATCTGTAACTCAAGGCATATTTCTGTGGAAGATGCATTGGTGGTGTAAGATAGCATTAGCCTCTAGAACATGCAGCCCATGCAGCTTCACACAGGGCATGAATACGTGAACGATAAGTGATCCTAACAAGTACCAACAGGAATCCAATCCACTTGTATGAACAAATGGCTTGATTCCATACAAAGCTTCCAGTACAACAAGTATTATTAACTTCCTTTGAGGCTTTGTGAGTGAGCCTGTTTCTTATTTTAACTTCAAGTTGCAATTTTCTGATTCACTCCTTGACAGTTCTTAATGATAATTTCTGCTTCTTTTTTTGGCTAATGAAAAAAGGAAAAGAGGGAAATGAATGCACTGCCAGTCAGCCTAACTGTTTCATAATACATTTGAGTTTCTAAGTTTATTTTCTGCAGGTGTAGGTGGAATTGCAAAACTCAATGTTACAGTGCAGTACTCTTTCTACTGCAAAATATAATATTTACAGCAGCATTAAAAAAATAATTTTGCCTCCACTACGACATGGTAATAGTTTCTGTCTCTGTAGCTCTGACACCATTTATAAGAAAGCTATGACAGTAAATATTTTCAGGTCGAGTTCACAGCAGTATTATGACAGATGTTAGTGGAGTCTAAATTATTTCAGAAACACCTACTACATATGAGTTGATAGCCAAGGATTGCATTGTCTGTGCAATCAAACCACTGCATTCTTCTTCACTCGCACAGTTTCCTCCAAAAGACTGTCTGCTTTTGCTTATGTGAACCAAAGTTGGTTCAAATCCAGAGTACAGTAAGATGAAGAATGATTAGTTCTTGATTTTAAAATTTATTTATTTTTTAGTATGACAGTGAGAAACTTGCAGAAAAAGGCACATTTTTCTTCTGGTTTTTTTTGTTGTGTTTTTTTTTTTTGTTTTTTTTTTTTTTTTAAACTATGTCTTGTTCATGATGAATGGTAACAGGACTATTAAGTGTTTGTTGCAAGGGCGTTGTATGTTCTGTGGATTAGTTCAGACAAAATATTACTGCAGTGGTGGTTACCACTATTGTGGTAATCTGCAGGAACTAACAGGAAGGCTTTGTGCAGTTCATCAGGGCACAGTGGAGAAATACCATCCTTGTATTCTTCTCTGCTTCTGAACCTGTGGCTGTCCAAGTGATTACATTCAGGCCTTTTAGTTCAGATAAAAATGTTTTATGGAAGAAACAACAAGCATAGGTTCTTGAGTAAAGTTTCGTGTAAATGAAGTTAATTTAGAATGGAATTCTCAGATTTTAGACCTACTGAAGAGCATTTGGAAGTAGTGAATGGCAGCATGGCTTGTATGGATGACTTTCATTTAGAAATGACCAAGGGAACAGTTAAGGCAGGAGGGGACATTGTTCCTCTTAGCAAAAATTTGAACGCTGCCTGTTTTCTGTGATGCTTAGGTTCCCTTCCCATTAAAAGGGAGTGAGCTAGAATGCAGCGCCAGCCTTACAGGTAGGTCTCCCACAGCACTGTTTTGGAGAGGACAGATCTGTGGACTTTTACCCTGGAATGATTCCAGATGTTATGACAGACAATGCTCTTTATTCAGAATGTTTGTGTTTATTGTGGTCAGACTGATTTCCGTATAACAGTAGGAATGGTCAGAGTAAATTAAGAGTACGAGCAATATGTCACTAATAAGAAAGCACAGTGAACTCTACCTAAGCCTCCTCCCTGTCACTGTGGTAGGATGTCACTCTTTATACTGGTTTGAAGCTGGTGCATTTCCTGTTTGTCTCTTCTGTTCAGAGAAGGTATTGAGAGCAGAGAGGATGTTGGGGGGTTGGGTCTTGGAGCTGATATTAATTTAATAGATGAAGTTTTCTGTTTTTTTCCTTGTTGCAGTTCTACAGTACAAGTGATCCTGATGGGAGCACTTGGCATGATCATAAGCAAAATGTTTGCTGCTGAGAAAGTGATACAGCCACTAATCATGATGTGTGACGATCTTTGGGAAGTGGAAGGTAGCTCAAGTCTTTTACATGACCTCTCTAACTTGTATCCTAGATTTCGCCGCCAGCTCTCCGAACCTTGCAATTCTTTCCCACCTTTGCCTGCAATGCCAAGGGAAGGACGTCCAATATATCAGCGCCAGATGTCTGAGCCAAACATCCCTTTCCCGCCTCAAGGTTTTAAGCAGGAGTATCATGATCCAGTTTATGAACACAACGCTATGGTTGGCAGTGCAGCCAGTCAGAATTTTCCCCCTCCTCTGATGATTAAACAGGAACCTAGAGATTTTGCATATGATTCAGGTAGGTGAGATGCTTTTTCAGTTCTGCGTAGTAAAGTAATACCAAGCCAGTGTTACTGATGTTTTGATGGTATGAATTGAAACTTGCTCTTTTGGCTTCCGAGTCTCCCTAAGTAATGTATATCTGAGATAGCTTACAAAGTAGTAACCTTACATAGTATGGTGTGACTTGTGCCACTGTTGCTTGCTCTGTAGAGGATTCATTTTCCAGAACTCTCTGTCCAGAAAAAGCACAGGTTAAAGAAGCTGGAGAAGAAAAAAAATCATGGGTGCAAAATTGACCTTTGCTTAAGAAGGGGCTTGTTTTGTACTATCTCATCTGTGACCTCTGAATTTGTGTGCTCCGTTTTATGAGCTCTTTCATTTGTCTGCCAGCAATAGAGGACTCTTTCTCCTCTTGCTTGCACTACTTTAAATCAGGAGTAACTCCGCTGAAGTGGGGTTTATACAGCTATAAAACCAATGAGGGAGAAGAATCAGCCAAATTGGTATCAGCTTCTCAGTTTGTGCATACTGCTGTGTTTGTTGGAAGTACATAATCTGTGATGCCAGGTTGCTGATGTAGAGAATACGCTGTTGCTATTAATAATGTTTATTATGATTGTGCTTATAGGGCAACTGGAAAGGAGCCTTATATGCTCTACAGACAATACAAAACAGAGGAGGTGGTGGCAGAGCTTGCTCTTAGTAGCTTCTGGTCAAAATAGGAGAGATAGGAGGTAAAAAGGATAAAAACATAAATCAAGGGAATAACATTGTAAATGTTTGCCACAGTTTAAACGTAGTATTTATATATTATAGTTGGGAAAAGAGAGAGGGAAGTAGGGAAGCAAAGAAGGAGTTTACTAATGAGTACCAAGTAATAAGGAAGCTGCAAGGATGCTATGGAGAGAAGGGAAGATAAAACCAGCATGGAGTGGGCTAGGTGGGGTAAACAATTGATCAGTATGGAGACAACAAAATGCAATCAAAATATGTTTTACAGTTTCAGTGTAAGTGAATTCTGCAGCTCCTCTTCAGTCTCTGCCTCTGTCCTGCTTCGTGCATGCTGCACTGTTGAAAGGGAGGGACTTCAGTGAGTCCTTACTGTGCTTCCGGAGGAGGGTACATTGTTTTGTACAAGTGCATGCTGAGTTGGACAGAGGGAGTGGGTGGCCCCATCTGAGTTCAGTTTTACTCTCTATTCTTCTGGGTGCTGCAGTACCTGCAGGGCTTCCCTGCTGTTTCAGTCTTCAGCTAGATGCTTTTGCAATTTATTTCCCAAAGGCTACATGGCAGCTGAGTTGAGCATCTCCTTTGAAAATTTAGCCATGACAAACTATCTTGCAATGTGATACGGTGGAGAACTTTTTTTAATTGTCTTTTTTTGTAGCTAACTTAATATTGTCTGTTTAGTGGGGTGTTTTGTGGTATCATTAATGTAAAATGATTGTTTCAGAATTAATCTCTATGTTAGAACAGGGGAATTTGGAAAGTAGAGCTGCTTTCCTTTCCAATTCTTGACAAGCAAAGAAGCAGTCCTTAGCTAAATTTGAGTTAGGCCAATACAGGGAGGGAACCAGGGGTGAAATATTTCTCCAAGTTGAAATATAAGACAAGGTGAAAATCAGTTCAGATTACAAGGATCAGATCTAGACATCAACCCATTCATTGGAGGTTCTGAGATATGTGGCTTTGGTAGTTGGGTATTACAGAACACCATGGGAGAGACTGCCTGCATGGTCAATGTGGCACTGGATAGTAAAGGGGGGACTGGGCTGCAGCTTCAGGCACTGCCAGCCCCTTGCAACCTTCACAAGAACTGTTATTCATCATACTAAATTAAAGGCTGAAAAAAGGTGCATTTGTAAACGTGCTTTGTATTTGCCTAGGAACTGGGATCTCCTTATTGCATACTATTCCTTTAAATCTGAGTTAGCTACTGGCATTCATCTTTCTTTGGAATATTTTTTATTGACAAAAGCAGGAAATTTTATTCTGAAAGGAAGATGTGCAAACTTGTATTCAGTCTTGTTATGCATTGGGTGGGTTTTTTTGAGCCAGCAACAACATTCCACTTTATAGTAATGACTTTCAAGCAAAATTGTTGTTTCTTTTGTAGATGAATAATTAGTTTTTAAAAATGTAAAAGCTGTGTAACCAGTGGTCATGAAAAATTAATCTGCTGGTATCAGGAAGTATTTTTATTGGCCTCAGAATCACTGCATTTAAGTTGACACATCTGTACACTCCATAAATTGCAGTCAACAACTGTGGTCTGTTGATATTTTGTCTTGTTACCATCTGTTCTCTAGAAACCATCATTTTCCACCCTTGCTAAGAGTACATTAAATAACCCCTTAGGAAACATAATGTATTTGTCACTGAATCATTGATTTCATTTTTCACCTATGGATGTTCAGGGAAGGAGGAATGTCAGAGTGAAGTCTTTTTTGCATTGTGTTTTATTGCAGCTCAGATAAGAATATAGAAACATACTTAAAAAGTTCATTGTAATACACTGAGATGTTCCTTTTGGGATGTTTTTGAAAGAGCCTCATAAAAGTTCATTGCTTTTGTGCTCTATACTTTCATACTTTGTGGGAAGCTGGTGAATGAAAAGCATTATTATAGAATGATTATAACTCTATTAAAACATGACATTAATTATGACATGGGAAATGGCAGATCAATTAGTTGTAATTGTAATTGCAGGTATGCTATTTCTACTGCGGAATGTTTGAGATAATGGAAAAAGAAAAATGTCAACAGAGTAGCAGCTCTTCCTTACCCATCCACACTTCCAGGAGTCACAGTGCATCATACATGTTCAATCAATCAAACCTTATCTTCTGCCACAGATTCATTTTTCATGGCTGCCAGTCAGATGTATTTAGTACTTGTTGCTGTATCTAGCAGCTCTAAGCACAGAGATGCAGCCAAAGACAAAGAGTCTTGAGATTTTGCATCATTAATTAATATACTCCAGAAGACTTCCCAGGACCTGTGTTTACAAGGGCTAATAGTGGGCATTCATGTACTGTTAGCACTTCTAGAATTCAGTTCATGTATTCAGGTATACAAAAAGGCCAAACCTGAGATACATCATCTGCTCTAGGCTTTATTTTTAAGCAGGATCTTTGCAGACTTGATCCTCCCTATGCAATGTAGTGTATTTTCAAATATACTAAGTTATTACCCTAGCTGTGCATGTACCAATTACTTCTAAAACTCCAGTTTTAAAATGACATTTTGAGTTGTTAGGTTTAAATATCATATTTTATTTTACCCAACTGAAATAGTTATTTTGGTTGTAAAGCTCTTCTGTGAACATGTCTTTGGGAACTGTGAAATTTGTTGCACAGTGGTGTTAAGAGGGAAGTACAGGAGGGATTGTTGCTTGCATATACCTATTATTGATTGCCAGGAATTTATCTGTTGAAATCTAGATAGATTCTGTCCTGAGCAGGCTACAGGCATTAGCGGGGCTGTTCTCACTGTTACAGTTCAGGATGACCTCATGATTAATACACTTGAATGGACCTTAAAAAATTTTGCATCTCTCCCTGTCATTTCCAGAGTTTTCTTCCAAGATGCTAGTCACATCACTTAAGGAATGAACTATCCATGCAGAATTACTAGCCTCCACATCTTGCTCCCTGAGTTGCTCATCCCTTTAATTCCTAAGGCCTCAGAAACAATAAATACCTTGTGTTGGCATGTGAATGGATATGGAATCAACCCTCATGTTAAGAGAGATGACAGAGGCAGAAAGACACATCAGATATATATAGCTGTTTATTTGGGGTACCCAGTTAGGATTGAATAATTTTTAAAGAACATTACTTGTTACATATGTTCATGACT
The DNA here is from genome assembly GCF_000691845.1 of Merops nubicus. Lineage (NCBI taxonomy): Eukaryota > Metazoa > Chordata > Aves > Coraciiformes > Meropidae > Merops > Merops nubicus. The sequence continues at coordinate 51,745 of NW_008591806.1, read as the reverse complement.
TTCTTTGTATTTCTAGGCAAGGAAGTGAAGGAACATCATGTTAGGGTCCCTGTGAAAATGCTGCAAAAACAAAAGAAACATGTAACACAAGAAATCTGGCAGAAGTGACATGGCTAATTTGGAAAACTTTGCTGGGGCTGGACTGAGCTTTGTTTGGGCCTAAAATTGACCACTCAGCTGTATTAATCTTGAGGTCATCTTTCCCTTTCTTGAAACGTTCTACCTCATTAAGTGCACAACTTCCAGCCTCTGTAACAAATGAAGGAGGGGCTCCACCTGCAAAGCTGTTTACAAGCATGGCTCTCCCTCCCCCAAACTGTTTTGACCTGTGTGCTCCAGAGGCAAGAGTGCTGAGGCAAAAGGCTGTCTCATAATTCATCTGCAACAAAGGAGTTGTATCACAGTCGTGCACGAAGTTGTAATTATGACAGTTCCTAACCCCCTTTGTTTGTTCTTACAGGTATAGGATGTCGTTAGCATTCTGCCATCCCTCTTATAAATACATATTTACCTAATGACGGAGAACACAATAAAATGCAAGAGTTCCTTTCAAATACCCCATGTGGTGTTTTTTGAAAAGCAAATCAGTGTGAGTTAGTGTGGAAAAAAATCCCTAGTAGCACATTCTTCCCTAGAAATCAGCTGACAAGTCCTTAAATTTGGGAGTTTGCAAAACAGCATAAGGGAATGTGTTGAATTAAAATTTCAGGGGGACAAAAAAAATTAAATTTATTCCTTGGAAGCATATTTATTTGCTGATTGCTGTTTTATTTTTTTCTTTCCTTTTTTAAACAACAGTTGATATTCTATTGTACTTCTTGGAGGTAAAATTTATTTGGAGATGCTAGTGTGAAGGAAAAAACAATCTTAGTTGTCAGTCAAAGTCAGTGCAGATTTACTTTTTCTAGGATGTTGCCTAGTGCATTGACCAGTGCAGCATTTAAAATTACACAGTTCTTGGTGCTTCTTCTACTGTCTTTAATTATATTGCCTAGTTTTTGTACAGTGCTTTGAAAATGTAAAGCGCTGAATGAGTGCTAAGTATTACTACTACAATTACTCCCCCAGGAGATTATTTCACAGACTAATAGACCTCACAGTTAAGAAATATTTCTTGATCATAGGCCTGAATTTTCCCTTCCATCAGTTCCATTCCTTTGCTCGTAGCTACATCTCGTCTCATTCTAAATAATTTCTTGGTATTAATGTGCCACCTCTAAATCTCTGTAGACAGTTTGGATGTATACTCTTGGTCTGTCTGTGTGAATTGTTGTTAAGATCTTCCTTCATAAATCCTCCGGCTGCTTAATCTTTACCTCAGGTTCTCTCCAGGTTTTATTTGACTTTTTTTGGGTGGGGAGCAGGCTGCAAATATTTGCAGTATCTTTGAACACAGTATTAAAAAATGCTCTGTGAAACAGAACTAACTCCATCCTTTTCCTGGACACAGTGCTTGAGTACGTGCATCTCAAAACTGCATCTCCTTATGGCCTTAAAGAAATTCTTTTACACAGCAGTTCAATTGTTCTCAGTGAAAATCCAGCTGGTGTACAGGCAGGAGGGGAGAGGGGTTAAGGGTTTGTTCCTGAATTCAGGAGGTTTAAGAAATCTCCTCTCCTCATTTTGGTTTTGCAGTTTTCTGAAGTCTTACTTCTGTGGTTTAAAATAATTCACCCTCTTATTTCAGGAGCCTGTCTTTGCTGTGTTGCTTCAGTGAACGAGTGTGGATTTTGTTCGGTAGTTAAGCTACACTGCACTTTGTACTTGCTCTTAAAACACATAAACACAAATCTGCTGTTGGATAGTATGACAGTAGAAAATGAGGGCATCTGAGAGGGGAACTTGGGAAACCTGGGCTTCAGAATACTATGAAAGGCAGAACTTTAACTTTTGAGTTGTGTCCCATTGAGCTGATTTCCTCTGTTCACTAATTATTCCTGAAAGAAGTCTGTAGTTAGAAGTGAAATCTGTAGTTAGAATAGAATTCGTTTTGTAATGTTGTCTTCATGAAAAAAGGAAAACGCAAATATCAAGTTAATGTGAGCATATAGGCAGGAGACTGTACTCTTTTTCCTTTCAAAGCAGACAATATGATCTTAAAAAATTGTCCTGCAGTCCCTGTTTTTCAAAGAAATGGATAAATATCCTCTAAATCTACAGTTACAGTAAGTGGCACTGGCTAATGATTTGATTTGAGGATTGAAAGCGCAGTCTGGATTTACTCTTTGTGCATTAACGCAGGTCAAATGGACACAGACTGCATTTTAAATCAGTAATGGAAGGCTGAAGCCTGCCTTAAACCAATCACATCAGCCTTAGCCAAGACCGATTGATCCCCAGAGGCGCAGCCCTGTGAGCACAGCTTTTATATGAATGGACTCTGTGCAGCCTGAAGTTTCATTCATAAAATGGATGCTGAAGGGGGAAAAAAAAAAAAACAAAAACACCAACCAAAAAAGCAACCAACCCACACACGCCAAACCCTGGAATGTCCATTTATGCAGAGCTGAAGGGTGTAGTGTTCCCTCAGCTGCTGCTTTTGCCAGTTGCCTTAAAGTAATGATTAATGCTCCTTGGCCCTGCCTGCCTGTAACCGGACACCGTTTATGGCCTTGGTGTGTTTCTAATGTATAGTGAATGAGAAGGCTACATTCTCAAATCAGAAACATAAACAGGAACTGGTTGGTCTGAATTCCATTCAAATATGTCACTTCAGCCGTGCAGTGTTTGTCCAACTTCGATTTTACAGGCAAGGGATGGGGCGGGGGAGAAAAAGCAACACAGACATTTTTGCAGTTAGATTACCAACAAAAGGAGTGAGAGAGAGAGAAAATACTGCTGTCTTTTGTTGAATTCAAAGGGAAGCAATGTTTAAAATACATTTTACAGTTACTGAGATTAATAAAAGCAAATACATGGTTTTAAAGTATGCTCAAAAGATCAGCTCCATGTGGAATTTCAATTCAGAGCTGAATGTATGAGCCTTTGTTTTCCTGTTCCGCTGTATAAAAAGTTACACATCGCCTAGGCAGGCTGTTGACATCTGGTCTCAGAAAATGCATTAGATGTTGTCATAGATCTAAAAGCTGAAGTTGTGGAAAGGAAGCTGTTTGCTTAAGGGTTGGCTTTTTTTTTTTTTTTCCTCTGTACGTGTGTAATGGTTCCACTTAGATGTGAGCTGGTGGGACCAAACCTAGTTCGCCAGCAGGATTTTGTCAAGTGAGATGTAAGAAATTACACTTAACAAATTTTAATTAGCTATTTTTTTAGAAGGGAATGTATGTGTGTCTGTGAGTGCACATGCTTGTAGATTCTTTTTTTTCCTAATTGCTGGTACAAAGGGTAGTGACAGACAAAATGATGAACAAAACCTTCCCCTCTGAATGTTTTTAAACTGCATAATGATTTAGGAAAAAAATGCTTAATTTTTAAGTTGCTTTTTAGAGAAGATAGTGGCTCTGTTTTCACCAATGTAACTTCAGTGCACCTACGTTTTTCATCCTGAACCTGCTAATGAAAAAATAATGCTGACTTATGTATATCCAGGGTTTTACAATTTGTAGTACTGTGTTGTAATTACATAGCTGCTGAGTGGCTAGGACTTTTAAAGGTATTTGACCTAAAACCTGACCCACCAGCATTTGAGTTGTGAAATATGTTCAGGTAATTCCAGTCTAGAGATACTGTCATTAGTTTGAGTATTTCTACCTGAATGACACCTTTGGAGAGAAATATGAGTTCTAATCTATATGTGTTCTACAGGTTTACAACATCATAGGTTTCACGATGAAAAAGAATCATTTAGTACTTCTCCATACGTTTTGATCCGTTATACATGGTGCCACCTCAGCCACTTCTTGCAATCGAGTTTGAAGAATTGCTTTTCTTGCCAAAGAAGCCCAGTCTGGTTTTCAGTGATTCCAGTATCATTCCTCACCCTTGAGCTAGTTAGAGCTTCTCCATGGTGGTAAACAGCTGCTTTCCACCAGGAGGCTAAATGTGTTTGGGTGGTGGATGGTGTGCTGCTTTGTAAACACTTTGTTAGAGCCCTGGGAAATCCATGAACAGAAAAGTGTATTTGCAGCCTGATTGTGATGTTTTATGTTTGAGGCCAAAAGTATGACGTGTTCTAGCTTGAACATCTTCTTTTCAACAGCCTACCTTAGCGTCTGCACTTAGTAGAAATCTTTCCCACTGCATCAGCCACCTCTCCCTGTACCAGAGAGGTGCTGGTATTGCTCAAGTAAGAGCTTTGTGGAGCTCTGTGGAGGGAGGACTGGTGTACTGTCAGTGTGTGCAGCACAGGGTCAGGGCGGCACGTGCACGTGGTGCCTGGGAGCTTGGTTTGTCCCAGCTGCCTGAGGGGCTTGTGCATGCCCTTCCGTGCCCAGCAGCACGAGGAGAAAGAATCTGCATGTGCTCTGCTTCTTGCCCATGAGAAGACAAGTGGCACAGCGTATTTAAGTCTGTTTGTATAGATGTACCAACTCTGAACTGCTGAAATAGGAGCCAGAACCCACGTAATTACTTTTCAGACCAAAAGGGTGATCGAGGAGAATATGGTGTAGGTTAAATTCCAGGACTGGCTGTATTCACTGCTAGCGGAGTACCTCTGAACTTTTGGGGAACTACTCCTTTGGGAACAGTTCCTTTTGGGAACTGTTCTTCATATGATTTAGTTGGTAATAAAGTGTCAGTCAGAGAAGTAGGAGGCCAAACAGTAAGAAGGTTCTAGTTGTAGTGTCATCACTTTGTTTTATCCCTGTAGGAAGGCAGGGAAGTTTCACACGGGAGTTGGGCTGTTTGATGAATGGGAGTGCCTGGTTAGCAGCCTCGCCAGCACATGGATCCGTTCAGCCGAGCTGCCACGTGGAGAGCAAGGCCCGGCAGGTAGCTCAGCCTCTTCCCCCCTGCTCCAGGTTGTGCACGCCTTCTAAGCCTCGCTCTCCCCATCCCGCTCTCTGCACATGCACATAGGTAATGCAATACCTCTGTATCACACTGTGCTTTGTCACGTGCACATGGGTGGTGCTCTGGGCCTCCAAATCTGCAGATGATGATGATAGAGTGAACTAAAAGTAATTCAGAGTTAGAGCGTAACATAACAATGTGTCTTTTAGAGAGGAAGGATATGTCAGGTCAAAAGCAGGAACAGCTGAAGGATAAATCCTGTTTCAGGTTTCCTGATTTTGCTTTGCTCTGCTTCACTCAGAAGACAGTCACTTCATCCCATTGCCTGCAGGAACTTTATCATCCCTGCGTCTTGCCTGGCTATGGACATGGGCTGAAAATCTGTGTGTTTCTCTGCAGGGTGTGATTGTGGGTCTGAAACTTAGTCCTTATCTCTGAAAAACAATGAGAAACAAGGATTTAAAGATTCCTTACCTGCTTCGAGTTATACAGGGCTGAGAAAACCTGGCCCTTTAAATTCTGATATGATAATCGATATGAAATACTTCCTTACCAAGGGACCACTCAGGTGTCTTACTTGATAATGAAACCTACAACCTGTGCCTGCTAAATTTAGTATGAGATCTTTGTTGTCCTGAGGACCTCTGGGCTTTTTCTGCTTTCATATATTTTGATTAAGGCACAGCAGAGCTTATTTCCAGTATTTTTCTCAGTGTCAGTCCCAGATGAGAAGGTATTTCTGCAATGTCTACATTACATGTAATTTTAAAACAACACCTACTGGGAAAAAAATGGTTTCAAACCAACATGATATAAGGCTGTATTCACTGTTTTAAGGTGACTGCTATGTTGCTGTTAGCAAGAAGAGCAATGAAAAATAATTCTAAATATTCCAAATTAATAATAAAAGGTGAAATAATTTTTTAACATTTCCATATTTTTAGTTATCTTTTTTTTAAAGGGACTCTGCTGTTCCAGAGATGATGTAACTTTACAGTGTGAATTACTTCATTAAAAGTCTAAAATAAGTTTGTTGTGTGTCCTAAGTCCAGGCACATTTTTCTTCAAGGACTGAAAATTGCTAAAAGGTGATCAAATCAGTTACTTCAGACACTTGGATCCTGCCCTGGAAGTATTTTATGCCTACTTCTGTTGTATTTGTTGTCTTGAAACAATGCTTTAAGGAGAAGAAAACATATAATTGCTCTGTAATTTCTGCACTAAAATGTTTTCTTTTGAAGTAGCTACGCTTAGCTTGTAAAAATACTTCTGGGTCTTAGTCAAGCATTTAGTACAATTTAAAACTGCAATGCTAAATTTCATTGGTTGGACTTTTTATTAGATAAGGTAGAAATGAAAGCAGCAGGCAATTTAATTAGCAGTAATTTTTCTGGGCAAGTCATTACTTTGATGAACTTCAGAGCAATGTTTATGGCTCCTAATTAACCATGTTAGTCATTTGATTGAATAATCACTTTGGAAATGTTTCTACAATTTGATTAGAGTCTGACCCACTCTGATAGTCATAAATTAACTGATAGCACTTTAGGATAACAAGACTCTAGTTACTTTACGAGAAATAAACTCTTCCTTGCTGTATTTTTTGGTCCTCTGTGGACTGTTGAAGCAAAATCTAACCAGTAGATTAAGCAATGTTGATACAAACAGTGCTTGTCTTAAAGAGACTCCAGATGTTAATTATAATTGACTTAGGAGCATGGGAGATGAAACCCCAAATTGGCTAAGAACACAACTTCTTGGATGCATGCAGAATTCTTTATTCCATAGACTCCGCAGTATCACTTTGCAAGAGTGAAGTTCATGAGTCAAAAGGGGTTTTGCTGCCAATACTAGTGAGTTTTTACCTAAAATAGAAAATAGCATCTGTTTCAGTTCTACTGCTTCCTCTTTTTTTTTTTTTTTTTAATGTAGATTTTTCCATTCTCCTTAAAATTCAATCTACTTGGTAACATGAGTGATTCCTGGCAGGTGAACCACTACTTGTAGCCTTGACTTCTAGCCTACAGAGCTATACTTGACTCAGGTGATCACTGAGTCGCTGATTCCTGTGGTTGCTCAGAATAGCTGCCTGAGACATTAGAGATTCTTGAGGCCTGAGCAGGCAGGCACCGAGTGATTTATCGAGAGGGGACGTAATGAAGAGTTCAGCACAGATGAGCAAGAGAGACCATGGACTGTTAGAGGAAACTTATTATTACTGCCCTGTGTTTCACTTGTTTTGTGAAGTCAGTGGAAAACCTCATTTTCTTATCCTGCCAAATCTTTGATACTCATCACTAGTCAGTGAACAGTGAAATTTGGAATCACAGCCTGAAAGAGTCTGTAGGCAGTGTTGGAAAAATAATGTCTGCTCTTTCGACCTCTGCATCTCTTGAAGAGTTTACAAGGTACTGGAAACAGATTGCATAGCTTAGAGTAGGAGTTTATCACAAGATCAAATAGACTTTGTTAAGCAAGATTTTTGATATCCCAGAAGTGGGTTAAACACGGTCTAGAAGGGCAAATATTTATGGTGTATTTCTGTTTGCAAGTCCCTGTGCACAGAATGTGGCTACTCTGGGACAGCACAAGACATGGGGAAAAAAAGAAAGACATTTAAAGAGCACTGGTTTCATTACTTCTGTTTGTTTTTTCTCATTCTTCTTGCTGATTTGAGTAGAGGTGGGGAGTGGCAAATATATGTCTGTTTTACTTAGAATGTGCACAGTGATTTTTTTTTGTGTGTGTGGGTTGCCTTTTTCCTTTTAAATATGTATAGGTTGAAGGTGAAATTGATGCATCTGAATTCCTAGACTAAATGCTTAGCAATTGCAGAGAAGTTCATTAACCCTTCAAATCCTTAACTGGAGAATATCCTACTCAATTCACTCCAATGTTATAAACTTATATAAGTTATATAAGCTTATATTAAGTTGGTAAGTCTCAGGTGTGGTTGGTGGGCTTTCCTGTGTAATCGATGGAGAAGGTTAGGTTGGATTAGTTAGAAAGATATGCAGGCACAGGGATTAAAATATTCCTACTGTCTTGTGAGGGTTTTTTTTTCTCTGTGAATGATCTAAAGTGTAACTGTCACAGGAGTCAGCTTTTAGCAAAGCTGGTTACAATAAGGCTTTGGATTCAAGTGCCTGTGTTAGATGGGATCTGTGGTCCTCACATTATGATTTCCTCCTCTGCCATGCCTTGTGCGTGCTGCACTGAAATGCTGACTGTGTGTTGACAGGTTCCCCCTCGCTGTAACTTGCATCATTTTTGTTGCTCTTCTGCCTGCAGCCTGTCTCATTGATAACCTGAACCCTTTTAATTCCAGACAGTCTTTTGACTAGCATTGTCTTCTCCTTTCAGAAGTGCCTAGCTGCCATTCCATTTACATGAGGCAAGAAGGCTTCCTGGCTCACCCAAACAGAACAGAAGTTAAGTTTTCTATTATGTATTGCTTTTGTATGAGAGAAACATAAAAACGTAAAAAGCCTGGAGGGATTTGAGGCTCACTGGCTTAATTCTGCTGCTGGAAAGTCTCACATCATCTTTCTTTCCCTTCCTTGTCTTGAGTTTCTGATGTGCTGATTGTTTTGTAGCTTCTTTTAGTGCCACAAGTTGATCAGGATAGGAACAATTTTATTATTGCTCATTCTGCTTTTCAAAGCCCCTAGCAGTTGAAAGGAAGAGACACTTAAAAATTTGTCTGTTTTACCTTTTCTGCTGAAGTGATATTTTCCAGGCTGTTGGTGTGACAGGCTCAGTTAACTGTTAAGTAACCCATTTTATACACTAAAGTCGGTGAAGGTTTTCGGCTTTCGCCTTCATTACAATTTTTGCAAAGTTTTCGTGCTGCTCGGGTCCAAGTTGTACAGCCATGTGATGCATACCAAACCTCCCAGTGATCTCAGTAGGACAGAGCATTAAGAGTTCTGAATAAAAGCACTTTATATGTATTAAAAACAAGAAATTCAATAGAACTAGGAAAAAATGACCACTGAAAGAGAGATTGTACCCTCCACTTTCCTGCTTTGGTGTATTTTTCTTGTCAATATGTGACTTTTTGTTTGTTTGTTTAGGGTTTATTTGTTTTTCTTCCAAGGGCCAAATTGCAGAAACATGAGGGAAATTTGTGTTGATATTAATGAGAATTCAGGCAGATGTATGAATCAAAGTCATCTAGTAAGACTTCATTCACTAGTGAAAAGGCACAGCTGGAAAGATAACGAATCTGGCTAAAAGCTCAACTGCTTTTGGTCTGGAATAAAGACAGAAAATAGAACTAAAAGATAGTGTTTAACAGGGAGGGTGAAACAGGAGATGGAAATTTAGAACAGTATTGGTAAGTGAAATTATATGAAGTGTAGAAGCTTGAAAAGGGAGGTGAAAGACATCAGGGAAAAATCCACAAACTGCAGGGCTAAGGTCAACAGATTTGAGTTATAATCACAGCACAAATAGGGGAAAAACAATCTTAGCCATGTTACGCACTCAGAATTACTTAGAGGTGGTAAAATGGTTGTGAACAATGTAGAAAAAGCAGTGATGTTCAGCAGTTATTTTCTGCACTTGGAAATTGGTCAACATGATTTTATGGAATAAAAGTCATGTCAAATCTGATTCTATTCTTTGCTGAAATTAAAAATTTGATTAATAAAGATACTTATATCTTATAGTTCAACATTTTATGGCATTCAGTTTGCCATTGCATTACATTCTGATTAAGAAGTTAGCACAAAGCCGTATCAATAAAGTACACATTAAATACATTAAGACCTGGCCAACTGACAGCTCTGAAAGTGGCTGTCACTGGGCAATCATCTCTGAATGGATTGTTTCTATTATAGTTCTTTAGGAATTGATATCAGGAGTGTAACCATTCAACGTTTTCAGTAAATATATGGAACAAAGTTAATAGATAACTATGGCACAAAGACGGGCAGAGTGGTAAAAACAGGCAGGACAGGGTAGTCACAGAAAACAATCTGAATTGTTTGGTAACCTGGACACATTAAATGAAATGGGGTTTTAATATGCTGAATGTAGAGCAGGCCTAAGGAACAGGGAAACAGTACGTTGGAAAAAATGATTTTGAGATGGGCCTCCTCCTCCTAGGCTTCACAGTGGGAAACCAGTCCAACTAAACACTGCAACTGTATGGCAAAAAGGCCTTCTGTGATATTTTCACAGTCAAAAGGAGGGTCACAGAGAAGCAGGAGTGGAGGAGGTGTTCTGTCTTGCTAAGTAGGCACTGGTGAGGCTGATGCTGGCATGCAATACAGTTTTGGTTAGACAAAACATAAAAATAATACTGAAAAGTAGGAATATGTATGAAGAGAGTGCTAGGAAGAGTGCGAGGTTGCAGAGATTTTGCAGAGCAATCATAATTGGAAGAAACGTTAAGGTGTGGGGGGGTTGCTTCTGTGAGTGTGAGGAGGAAATGCTGAGCAGGACTCCTGTAGTCTCTCAGGGAGAAGACCTACAGGAACTAATGGTTAAAAGTCAAAGCCATGCTAGGTCAAACAGGAAATGAGACAAACATTTCGGAATAAATCATAGAGAAAAATGGGTGCTTTTTCGTTTCTGCAGGTGGAGATTAGCAGTCTTTTGGAAGTGCAGCACACGTGAATTAAACACCCCTGTACTGAGGCCAAAATGTTGCGATGGGGCTGTGTATAAAGGATGTGGGGTACTAATCTGATTCCTTTATGACTTAGTGTTCCCTCTGGCATTAAGCCTATGATCTCTTCTTTCTCCATGCCTGTTTTATATAAACACCTCTCTCTTTTTAACTTACAGGCTGTATGTATGAAAAGGGACCTAGGCAGTTTTATGATGACACTTGCGTTGTTCCAGAGAAGTTTGACGGTATGTTTGAAACATCTCTCTCTTTTTCGGGGGGTGGGGGTGAAAAAGGGAAGACATGAGGGACTTTTCTCTGATGCTAATCAAAAAAGCTCAGTAACATCCAACTGAGGATTCCATAACACACCATTTGTAATGCACCCAACTAAAGCTGACCTTTGCCTTTTGAAACCGAACTCTCCTCTTCAATAGGATGTCGTTTGACTTTTGCCAGCGAAGGATGCTGTATCCAGAGTTGCAGCAGAGGACCTCAGTTCATGTGCTGCTGAGGAGTAATAGGAGGATTTCCATTGCACTGATGATCACATACAGCTTGTTGTTTTGTGATTTAATGAAAGCTGTTCTTACAATTAACAAAACAGTGGAGAAAGCCAGAGCTTTGGTTTTACTGAGGATTAAGCCTCTTGTCTCACTGTCTGTGAAGTGATGAATAGTGGGGAGTGAGAGTATAGGGCATTTTTTGTGTTTGTGTCAATGTCTGTGCACTAGGTTAAACATTCTACTGGTGTATTTTTCAGTGGGATTGATAACAAATCAATGATCTTTTCACAGTGCTACCCATTACAACAGATTTCTTTTTTCAAGAGCAATTCTGAGGTCAATTGAAATAAATGGCCCAAATTTTCCTCAGTTACTCTGATGCAGAATCAGTTTTGTGGTGTAACTCAGTTGATTTGAGTTTTATTTGATTACAGACAAAGTAGATGGACGCAGTATTTCTTGCTGGTGACTCTCTTAAGTCTACAACTCAAGGAAGTAATTTGGAATGCTCTCTGACCATAGCTAAAAGAAAAACTGGAGAAGTCTTGGGGCTTTTCTCTTGCTTTATTTTGTTTGTTTTCCCCTGCAAATGACTTGCGTAGATTACAAAGCTATTGCGTGTCTAACAGCATTTGTTGTGTTTGCTGAAGAATGGAGACAAAAATGAAAGTAACCCAAGAATGAAACATTCCTCAAATGGAGGTATCACATGCATTTTGGAATTGGCTAGGAATGGCAAGAAATAAATAGAGCATTTTAAATAATGTTAGACCGAAGGGAATATTGCTCAATCGATCGTGGCATTGTCACTGGATTGACATGTTCACTGAAAAGGTCATATATTGAAAGTCTACTGCATATACATATGGTGGGTTTTTTTTCCATTTTAAAGCATATCATGTCATGTTTTTTTGTCTTCTTCCCTAAAAATGATTGTGGACCTGATCTGTTTTCAGTACCAGTGGCAAATTGATATTTACATTAATAAGAATGGGATCGGACCCTGTACTACAAGAAGTTAAAATTCTTCAGGGGCAGCATTTGGCTATGTCTTTCTTGAAAATCCTTTTTGTTTGTTTGGGTTTTGTAAAGGGGTGGCAATAAAAAATGAAAAAAAAAAAAGGTAAATAAAGTAAAAGAAATAAATGTTTTGAAATATTTGTGTGCTTGCAAAGCAAGCAGTCTGCTGCTACCTTCTATGACTTTCGATTGAGAGAACACCTTGTACTTAACGGGATTGATGTGATACAAGTAAAAATGTTTATACTTCTGGCACGATGACTTTTGAGGAAAAAATGGCAGATGTGTCGTTGTGTTTTGGCCTGTAAAGCAAAAGTGGGGTAAGTCCAGGCCTAGTCTTGATGCTTCAGAAGTAGATTCTCAGCTGCTTCATTTGAAATCAAAGATCAGCACAGGCAAAGAACCTGATCCTCTGTAATTCTGCACTTGCTATATGCACATTGCTCGGCTATCGTTAAAAGAAAAATCCTGTCCTTGAAGAAGGCCTGTAAGGACTGGAATTTGAACCTCACATAAACCAAAAAGCCTGGAGTTGATTTGTTTTCCACAGCTATTGACTCAATTATCTTTCCTGATTGCAACAGGAAGAGTTTCTCAATTTTTAATATTACTAGCCTTACTTTCACTACACGGAGCCATTCTGTAATGGCCATCAGAGCATCCTAATGTTGTGGTTGAATGTAAAATCCTGTCTTTCCATATTAAACAGGTCGCTCTGCTTTTTGGAGGGTATTGCTCTTCTGGTAGTTGAAATTAGGTGTTTTACCAGCATAACAAGGATTGCTGTCATTGTGGGCAGAAAAAAATACTCTGCTTCAGCCTCAGACCTTTCAGCTGTTGGTGCATGAGTTGTTTAGCATGAGTATGATTTAAAGACAACAGAGACACAGCATGGATATAGCAGGATCGCTTTTCCTTGGCGGTTTGTGGAACAAAGCTTCCTGTGGACCTGAAGTTTTACAAGAACTAATTTACTGCTTTTCAGGGGAAATAATCTAATATGTAGATAGGAATAAAAGTAATATGTGCTTATGTGCGAGTCCAGTATGCCACAGAGGAACCCGCATATCTGCAGGATTTGCATACCCATACATAAAGCACATGCTATTTAAGTCCCAGTCAAATACTTTGTCAAATTTTCCTTAGAAGCATTTGCATGCAAAAGAAGTTCCACTCAGTAGGGTTTTGCAGCTTTATGAAGCATACATTACCTTTTCAAAACTGGGGCTTGTGCAAAGTGTAGTACACAAACGCAGTTCTTCAGACATCATAACAAAAATAGTTCATGCTATTTCAGATAGAGGATATTGCAGAGTGGTTGGCAAGTGAGATTTGCACGTATCAAAAGAAAATGGGATAGGGTTGGGGAGACTTCCATAAATCGTGACTGAATTTTAATAGTTTTTAGTATATTAATATGTTATTGTAAGAGTGTTTACAGCTAAGAGCAGACAGGGCAATGTTGCATTTGTGGGTGACTAGGCAGTAAGAATCCCTTCCCTCTCTTTTATTAACTCTACTGATTGCTTTGATGGTTTATCTGACAAACCAAGTGACGATGCTTTTTGTGCATTTCTCATGTAACGTTGTTGCAATTCTGTGCAGGTGATGTCAAACAGGAGCCGGGCATGTACCGTGAGGGACCCACATATCAGCGGCGAGGCTCGCTTCAGCTGTGGCAGTTCTTGGTAGCTCTTCTTGATGACCCATCAAACTCTCACTTCATAGCATGGACTGGCCGAGGCATGGAATTCAAGTTGATTGAGCCAGAGGAGGTAGGTCAGACAGACAGCATGCCTTGATATCCACTCCCCCATCCTGCAAATTTAATAGCAATTCTTCATTCTTAGACCTTATTTTTGCTCTAATATTTTGCTCTAGTAGTACTTTAGAAGGATGACAGAAAGGACTGGCAAGAGAAATGCTTCAGTTAGGACAGAGGCGTAGTTAAGCATAGACTTTACTCCTGATCCTACAAAGTAATAACAGGGTTACAAAAACTCTGGGTAACTAGGGTTACAAAACATGGCATTTTTTTGGGTCTGGACTTTTCGGAATCACTTCATGGGTAGAGCTGTGTTCCAGAATTCTTTGAAAACTTACTCCTGAATTGTCTTCAATGCCAAATATTTTTCAGCATGAAGATGTGGGAACTTGACACTTCTAGGCTGTAGACTGAAAGACCCCAAGTCTGACAGATGGCAGAAGAGGAGGTTAAGATTGTTAAACAGTAAAATCACATCAAAATTACATAAATCCCACTCTAAAGAGAGTCTTCTTTCAAGTCTTCCTGCTTATCTGTATTGCTAGATTGTTTTAGTGCACACACAGATCCTAGGCTTGCTTGGAAGCACTCATGCACATGCACAAGCTCTCCTGATCCATGAAGGACTCGTGGGGTAGATAAAATTACTTGTATTAATGAACATTTGCTGAAGCATGACATAGTTCACTTGTGTGATAAACAGGCATAAATTGAATATTTTATTACGTAAACTTTTTTTGACTAGGTAACATTACGTAGTCTCTCCTGTGTTCTGAACAGCCATGGAAGCTGCTGGAAAATCTGTCGTGTGTGAATTTTGTTGTTACACTGATATGAATGATTTGATTAAGATTGTCAAAAAGCAGTATTACTCTGGTTTACTTTTTTGCCCCTTTGGCAGGGTTAGGTAATAGAGGAGACTGCAGCAAATTTTCCATCAGAATCCCCTCTGATTTAGAGCTGAGTAGGAAGGTTTGGGGGTGCAAGGCTGGTTCTGTGTTCCACCAGCTATTTCTACTGTTCCCCACCCATCTGCTGGCAGAAGCAGCCTGAAAGCTTTCTTGCACTTAAGTTACATGATCTGCCAATAGCCCTAAGGGGAAGATAGAGTCATTGGGGATGGCAACAGGACTGGTGTCCCTTTCCTTCCTGACAGGGTCTAGCTGAGGGACAGGTCGCTGTAAGGATCTGTGTGCTGACTCTCATTTATTAAAGCATCCTCTGTGACAGTCACTGTGGCAGATCCTGACACTGTGCATCTGAGGATTTGACCACAGAACAGTCTTACCTGATCTGATACCGAAACTTTTCTGGCGAGTCTGCAGCCTTAGCAGGTTACAGGGCCTTCTTATTTGTGTGACCTGGCCCAGAACAGAGCAAAATCTTTGGAGAGGCTTCTGCTTGATTTTGGTGAATGAGCTATGTAATTTTCACCCTGCTCCAGTCTCAGTATTTTTTACCCTCTTTAGGTTATGTCCAAAGCTTTTCAAGACTGAAGACAGTGAAAAATGGTTTCCAGCAGATGGTGCAAAAACTTTATAGATTTTATTAGCTAAGGAAGGGAAAGTAGCAAAACAAAACCCTAAAGGTTTCCTTATTATGTAATTTCCTGAAGAATTGGGTATTGTCATTTAAGTTAACCGAATCATCTGCTTGTCTGACTTTGTAGCAGTTGTTTTATGTTTTTAAGCAGCACTGCATCCAAGGTCTGGAGGAGGCAGGCTACTTGAAACTTGCCTCACTCCTGTGTGCTTTTAGGGGATTAGAAAGGAGCCTAAGTTGTTTTCATATGAATGTCATGGATCTGACAGAAACTGTCAATTAAAGTAAGAATAGCCTATGGGAAGTTTCACACTTCTGTTGGCTGCCAAGTGTAAATTGAAAGGAAGTTAAAGAGCTTGTTGGTTCAGCTGTGGCAGGTTAGGATGTCAATGACATGACCTTTCCATCCCATCCCATTCTGGAGGTTTATGCCGTTGTAGAGAGGGTGACAACAAAAATGAATATGTATCAGCTCCTTGAGCACCATAGTTCATTCAGAAAGTAGATAACTTTGAGCTGTGGAGGCTAAGAATTGGGCGTGGGTCCATTTATGGTGCTTTATCCCAGGGACAGCAGCCTGCAGCAGGAAGGTTAAGTGGAAGGCTAAAAACTCGAATCCCTTCCACAGTGCAAGACTTGCTAAGTGCTGTGCAGCTCAGACACAGGAAGACTCACTTACCAAAACTACTTCTGGACCTGCTCGCTTACTTAGAACACCGAAGTACCACACCATATAGCATATTCTCCACAGTTACTTTATTGTAATTATCTTTGCTGTGTATTTATTTATTATGCAAGACTGTGATGTTGGGGACTTCTAGGACTCTGATTAAAGCAGAAAAAAACTTGGTAAGAATGAAAAAAGAGTGATGTAGGCACGTCTTACAAAGGTGAGTAGGTGAATCAAAGTTACTCATCTAGGCCTAATTACAGATGGAATAAATTGCCATGATCAGAGGTATGTTTCAATACACCTATAACAGAGCTAAGTTAGCAGAGCCTTGATAATTTACATAAGCCTGAAAAGACGCACCACTGAAAAGAAATAATGCTTTCAAAAGAAATTTTAAAAATTAGTGTCCAGATGGAGATCAAAGTTTGCTGTTGTTATTTAGTCCCTTCAATTCTCAGTGCTGCATGTCATCTGTGGTTTGCATCAAAAGACTCCAGACACCTATCAGAAAGTTTCATAGAGCAGTCTGCAGAGAAGCTGCTTGGCTGCTCTCTCCTTTTTCCAGAGCTGTTTTCATATGCACCTCTCAAACATTTTTAAAGAATATGCTTGAAGAGTTCATCAGCTCTGACATTTTTTCCCCCTCTGATGACATAGTAGTCGTTCGTACAGCCACTGTTGAAATGTCACCAACAGCCAATTAGAATTTCAGGTTGGGAATAAGCAGTTAAGCTCTTTAAACAAAAAGTCTCTTTGTCCGGAACTATCTTTGGCAATAAAACAGAAAGCATAAAGGCAGGTAGAAATCATAAGTCAGAGCAGAAGGCATATTGTTTTCCATGGAATGGCTTCATGAGTTGCTTGCAACTGCCTTTTAATTTTTTTCTTTAAGGGAAAGTATATAAATGCAGCTGTGAAATTTCTCTGCTGTTCTTCATGCTACCATATACTACCATATAGTTGTTCCAAGTGATTACCCTGCCTCTTCTGATAATTCATTTTCTTTGCTGAAGTAATATTTAATACTGAAAGTTGGCTTTTGGCTCATGTCTCCTAATAATCTCAACATCACTGTCATTCCAAGTACAGTCTGTATTAGTTCATGAGCTAAATGTGCATGCATGAGTGTTTAATATAGCTTAGTGTTCTGACAGCAAACAAAACACAGGGATGGTACAATTATCCAAAGAAATGTTTCCATCTTTCAGTAAAGTTTTCTGGTGGAACTTGATAAATATTTTTTTATGTAATATTTCTTAACATGGCTTTATTTGTTCATTTGTTTTCTTTATTAAAAACAAACACATGCACCCCCCACCATGTTTGCAAATAAGTAAATCTGCTTCAAGTTTAATGAATGACTGTGTGTCCAATTAAAAATCGTAGTAGTACATGGGAAATTCAGGTCATGGTAACCTTTTCTCTTGTGTTTATTCATTGCACCTGCAGAGTTCCCCCCTTCTCAATCCCCAAATAAAGTATCTGATGATAAGATCTGCTTATTAAATGCATTTAACAAATCAATGCTAATCCGTTTTTGTGGCAGGTGGCACGTCGCTGGGGGATTCAGAAAAATAGGCCAGCTATGAACTATGATAAACTTAGCCGATCACTTCGCTATTATTATGAAAAGGGAATCATGCAAAAGGTGAGTAGCTAATTCTGTATTTTCTTTCATGGGAGTGTTGCATGTTAAGCCATTAGTCAGTTTATGAGGAGTACTGCTAACTACGTTGCTTAGGTAGGCTTTGCATGTATTTAGGCAAACACTAAGCTTTCTCACCTACCAGGTCCAGTGTGTGCATCAAGATTTTTTTTTTCCCCCTATGTAAAAAAAGTCTGTGGTTTTAGTGCACACAGTGCACACCATGA
>NW_008591806.1:0-33822 GCF_000691845.1 Merops nubicus | reverse complement strand
AAAAATAGTTTCCTGGCACATGGGAAAGGCAAACAGTAGAATATGGTATGAATAATGTGCAGCAGGTCTAAATTAGCTGGCCAGTGCTTGGGTATTTTCGTAAGTGCAAGATGGGAGAGAAAAATTATATCTATTAATGTAGCAAATACTTTAATATTTTACCAATAGTGTTGTAATAATATGATTTTTAAGTGGAATTTAATATTTTATAATAGCCTGAATTATGAGGAATATTTAACAGTAATTTATATATAACTGTCTGGCCTTGCTGACAGTGTTCACCCCATCCTTTCACTGTGGCTTGCTGATTTCCATGTACGTTTTTAAGTCTTGCTGAGAAATCTGTAGGAGAGACTTGTTTGCTCCATCTATGAAACTGGCAGGTATGATCAAAGATTGTACTGAACACTTGGTGCTGTAAGACTTGTTCCATATTTTTTCATATTAGTTTTGTGACCTGTGATGGTTAAACCTGCCTTTTGCCAATTCTTTGAATGGAAACAAAGCTCTTGGCTCAAGCTACTGAGCAGCTTTTTAGTGGGTTTTGTGAAGTCTCAGTTTGGAGTTGCCTGTCAGAAGCTTTCTTGCTTTGGTTATGGGATCATTGTAGTGCTCCACTTTTTCACTGTTCATGAGTCAGCTTAGACAACAATCTGTGCTAGTATTGGCTTATGGTACTTCATCAGTGCAGTGCCTCATCCATTTCTGTGTGCCACATAACTGTGTATTGAATCTTTGTAAAGTGGACTGGAGACTGGGTCCAGGGAGGGGGAGGCATGGACGTTTGATTTTCTGGGTGGTGCTTCAGAGAGAGGAATTCCTTGTTGCAAGTTGCAGCTCAGCTGCATGGGAAGTTGTGCCAGCACAGTTGAAAGGCAGCACAGAGGCAAGGGTAAGTAGCAAAGAGGGTGAAACAAGTTCAGAAGGTGGGTATGGAAGTACCTTAAGGCTGATAATGCTGCCCAACCCACACACACGTTGTTTCGTATGGAAAGTTTACAAGTATCTGACAGCTGCCTTGTTACCTCTTAAACTACTACTTTTATTATCTACAAGAATGCATTTAACATACATTTTAAAAGCTAGTTTGGATGCTTATTTTTCTGACGTAGCAATGTTTGAGGTTTGCCCTGGGATCACCCTGTCTGGCCAGTACGATGTATGTTAAAAACTACTGGTGAGTGTAGATTCATAGGAGGTTTCTTTACTGCAAAGTTTGTATACACATTTTTTCCCCTTTTAAATTAAACAGTGATCACAGGGTATGAAAATGCCCAGTTTCTGAATGTGGCCTTCAGTCTGTCAAATTTGCTGACATTAATTTGATGAAAAAAAGATCTACTGCAGATACAGGCTCTACCAAAACTTTGCATTATTTGTAGAATAAATAAGCTGAAAATTAAGGGGGTGCTTCAGACTATTTTGTACCCATAAGAATGGAGTTGTTTGTAATACTTCTGCCACTCACTTCTAATGGCATGCTAGGTGGAGCTGCAAGAAGCAGACAATGGTGTTTATTTGAAAATAATTCTAATAAACCATGGGTTTGCAACGTGGTTCAAAATTTTTAATGTAATTCTTTAAATAAGGTATTTGAGAAGACTATATATTAACTTTTCTTTCAAATAAGACAACAGTACTGTTTTTTATAAGTCTTTAGCTTTTAGGAAGATGAAGCACAAGCATTTAGTGCTATTTTTGAGTAAGGAAAAACTTTGAAGTCTTCGGACAAATTGCCCCTCCATAAGCAAATCCAAATGTCCCAGCTTTGCATGAGCAATTGCTAAGTACATATTAGTCTACGTATTTGCTAGTGCTGTCCCTGTACAATCAGCATGCACTATAACTTAAGTGCTTTTATACGTAAGTATGAATCAATCTCTGCAGAGTGAAATTCAGATCTATATCATGCAGTCTGATTCTTTTTTCCGCTTCACACACAGAGTGTTGGACTTAGTCATTTTATTTTGCCACTATAGTGACAATTTGTTTACATTTTCTAGTAAGAACAGTCCTATTTGCTCTTGAGTATGGGAAACGATCGCAAACAAATGCTTAGAATTAGAATACCTAGTCCATCTTCCAATGGGATGTGTCATGTGGGGCAAAACGAAGAGCATTCTGCAGCCTGTTGTTGGCATCCCTGTTGTCTTTGCTAGGTCACTGCCCCACCAGTTCTGCTGTTGCATTATTAGCTGTGTAACGAAGGTGAGTTCTTCACAAGACTGTTGAACTTGGGATTGCAAAATCACATGGCCTTACACTGCACCTTTTTCTCCCTTCTGTTGTCCTAAGGTGGCTGGAGAAAGATATGTCTACAAGTTTGTTTGCGACCCTGAAGCGCTTTTCTCCATGGCTTTTCCAGACAACCAGCGCCCCTTGCTGAAGACGGACATAGAGCGCCACATCAATGAGGAGGACACTGTGCCTCTGTCCCACTTTGACGAGAGCATGGTCTACATGCAGGACAGTGGCTGCTGTAACACCCACCCTTACAACGAAGGCTATGTCTATTAACAAGTGACAGTGAAGGGGATGTTTTCCCCCTCCCTTATGCTTCTCCTCTTTCACAAGACCCAGAGGAAAGCTGGATCGACTTCAGTTTGTTTTTTAAATAGTACACTAAAGGGGCTTTTCTTGTTGCATTACTCCTATGGTCTGCCATGGACAGCGCACTTTATTTGAAAGGGGAGGGTTAGGACCTAAATGTTATTCTGTGTAACAGGAGGAAAAGGGTGGGTTTGCTTTTTACTTAAGTTCGGGAAGGGAACGTACAGGTTTTAAGTACAAAAAAGCTATCTCATGTCTGTTTTGTTTCATATCAGTATAAGATATTGTACACTTTCTCTGGGTGTCCATAGTACAGTTAATTCTCATTGTGCAAAATAACCACTTGATGATGGTATCAGCACAGCATGCCTAGGGCATTTGTTTCATGCCATTCTCAATTGTCTTTCTGCAGTTATGAAAGAGAAGCAAAGTGTGTACCACAGCATTTAATTTAGAAGCTTGCAGTGGTAGACCTTGCACTTTGCCTCTGAAAACAACCAGGTATTGAGAGAGGTTTTCCTTTTAATTTTTTTTTTTCTTTTTTTTTTTTTTTTGGAATGGCCTCAAAAAGAATCCCGTTTAATGACAGAGCTGCCATAATAAGTACAGTGACTAAGCAGCAAAATCCCTGGCTTCAGACTGCAAACTACATGCTGTATCCAGTGCCACATTCCTATACATACATGGCCCATGCTATGGCTTAGACCTTTCAAGATCCATCTGAGGGTAGCAATTACATGTGGTGGGCTTTCTGATGATCATGTCAGAATTAAATACAAGTTCATGATCAGGAGGGAGAAAACATTTTGTATCCCTCCATTTCCTTTGGTACATAAATAAGTTATTTAATCAATAGGAATTAACTGTACTAAGTCACATATCTAATTATGCTGTTTAGACACAGCAAGCACTCCTTGAGAAAAATATCCAATACACTAAATAGGTACTTTAGTAATTTTTAGACACGGTACCCATTAATATGCATTTAAACCTTTTACTGCTGTGTTATGTTGATAACATATATAAATACTAGATAATGCTAATGCTTCTGCTGCTGTCTTTTTCTGTAATACTCTCTTTGATGCTGAATTTACTATGACCATTTATAAGCAATGCTGTAATTACAGGTAGCATTTCAGGACAAAATAGATGACTTGAACCATTTATTGCTTAGAAAATAGCTTACGCCATAGCTGTGCTATAAGCAGCTTTTATGCGCATCCACAAATGACTAGTAAGCTTCAGCTTGCTAAGGAAAGCTCTGCAGAACCTTTTGTAATTTTCGGTGGAACGGAGACTTAGAGGAACTGTCAAAGTAAACCATGAAGTCACTGTATGACGTTGTAGTGCTGGCACTGATGTTACCAATCAACTGTTTTGGACACTAAATGTAAATGTGATCAGATATGCTCAGAAGACAATTTAAATTTCGAGGGTTTGTTTTTCTGTTGGTGTTATTTTTTTTTCAAGTTGTTTTAGGGGTGGTCTTGAACACAAGCCACACACACTACTCTGTATGGAAAATGAGGTGAAAAAAAAAAAGCCCTGATAAAAAACCCCAAAATTTTAAATATTTATGAACACATTTTTTCTGAAATATACTATTTCCTGGTTTGAAGGGAGGGAGAAGGGGTAAGATCTGGATTTCTTTTTTTGCCCAGTGAAATTTAAATAGGTGTTACATGGAGTACCTCATTTTCCTTTATTCCTGAGAAGCAGGAGGAAACTGAATGCATAACCATAAAAGATGAGAATAATTTTCATCATAATGGATGGATTTCCAAGACAGTCCTAGGTGGTGGGTTTATTTTCCATCTTCTGTCTGTTAAGATACTAGTTATGCTATGGATATTTTGATATGCTGTTAATCAAAAGTAAAGAAGTAGTGGTCACTAGAAACCACGGGTGCATAAAAAACATTTGGGCAGGTATTTAATTTATGCAGATTCATAAAAGAACCTATTTTATGTGAGTGTATGTATGCCTTAATATGTCACCTAATTCTGTCATCCATAAGTCTCAATGGCACTTAATTTTTCAGTGATCAACCTAGAATCAAAAGTCTAAAATTGCAGAATTAGTAAAAAGGAAAGGGGAAAAAATGTTGAGTAAGATTGTTTGAAAAAGATGTGGTTTCCATTGAAATAAGGTTCAAATGAAACATGCTTTGATGAAAAGTCCTTGAATTGGTTTTGATTCTTTAATGTCAGCATGAAGCGCCTCTTGCCTGTGGCAGGATGTGGGTATTTGGGAAAGGGGTTGGACAAAAAAAAAAAGGAAAAAAAAAAAGAGGAAAAAAGAAAAAAGGAAAAATATACATCAAATGTGTAATATTTAAGAAGAAATATATATATATCTGTGTACGGTAGTGACTCACTGAACAAAACAAGCAATCAGACCAACATTACGTGATCTTTCAACAGAAGATATAAAAGTATTTCACTGAACTGATTTACCCTTTTTAAAATGTACCTAAGAGGTTTATTTAAAGTCTGTTTTTATGCCACTTTTTTTTGTTTGTTTGGGTTTTTGTTTGTTTGTTTGTTTGGGGTTTTCAGGTAGAATAATAAATCTGGCAGCTGATTTCTGCAAGATTGTTGTGTATTGGATTCCTAACCATTTGGACTGGAAAGGCCCATGCAGTAAGGCAGTTCTTCTGGAAGAGAAGATGGTGGTCCATTCCCAGTGCCTAGAATGGCTTCCTGCAAAATGTTACCAAAAAAAAAAAAAAAAAAAAAAAAAAAAAAAAAAAAAGAGAGAAGTGAGGAAAGTGAGGAGTATGTACAATTAATCTATATGTATAGATGAGTTATAGCCAGGAGTCAGATTGCCAAAGCATCCTATTTGGCTGACAAATGAGAGGAAGATGGTGTATGTAAATTTAGAGAATGTTTGATTCCTACTAAGAACACTTACACATTTTTGAAGGGCATTTTGATATCCTTCTGATTTGAATGTGGGGTGTTGGGGGCTGGGGTGGGGGTGATGGGTTTTCATTTGGTTGGTTGGGGTTTTTTTGATTTGTTTTCAAGCTGTGCCACAAGTGGAGGGAAAATGCAGGCTTCACCTGTTTTTAGGAGCTGTAACAGAGTTAGCTTGTGCATGTTTGCTTGTGCATCTTTTTGTTGCCCCGAGCAGTGGGCAGCCCAGGGTAGAGCTGCTGAGAAGCAAAACCAGGAGACATCACTGCACTCACTGTGGTACTGCTGTAGGTGCTTAGGTTTCCTCTGTCATGAATGTTCAGCTGCACTGGTAGCTGAACAGAGGTAAAATGAGATAAGGTCTTGGCAGATCCCCTCAGAATCCATTTGAGAGAGTTAAGATTTAGAGCAAGGCACAGATTTTGCTTTAGAGATATGACTTTCCATGATGAAGAGCCTAAGCCTTTTCTCTTCAAGGTTATACCAGTCTAACTTAACCACACATCAGCTACGGGGCAAATCTGAACATTACATTCTCTGAAAACATTAATTTCTTGTGCTTGTCAGACCAAATCTGCCTGCTTTACTCACAGCTGGCTGCTATGGTAACAAGGGGAAGTTAGGGTACAGGAACATTAAGGATCACTTTCTCCAGTAATTCCTTCCAAATAGCCCTTTACTCAAAATCTTTCTGTCTTTGGGATTCTCTTGGTACCTGGGACTATTCCCCAGGGTTTAGTGTTTAGATCTTTATTGCCTTTGACATCTGACTCTTTTGGGCTGCACGTCCATATTCACAGGACGATATCATCTAGTAAATATTTTTGCCTTGCTTGTGGTTTTTCGTTGGTTTATTTTTTAACAGCAGGAAATAGATCAATGTGCGCGAAAGGTATTACGAGGAAATCTTTGAATTGTTAATTGCTATACTTTCCCCTCTGAAGAGCATTAGCTCCAGTTCACATCAGTAACACTGAGGACTTTTCCAAATAATCTTCAGAGATGTTTTAGGAATCTTAATTAATACAGTGTCTTGCACTCTTAAGAATCATCATTCTGGAATTAGCCCACTTGGATCTAGCTGCAAGAGCCTAGAAGATTGATCTCAGTTCTCTTTGCTGGTTGGTTGAGTTTTGTTGTTGTTGGGAAATGGGGTTGGTTTGGGTTTTGTTTGTTTGGTTTTTTTTTTGTGTTGTTTTGTTTTGTTTTGCTTT
Source organism: Merops nubicus (assembly GCF_000691845.1). Taxonomy (NCBI): domain Eukaryota; kingdom Metazoa; phylum Chordata; class Aves; order Coraciiformes; family Meropidae; genus Merops; species Merops nubicus. The sequence goes on along the minus strand of NW_008591806.1, from coordinate 27,137 downwards.
TTTTTAATCAGAGGCTACTCTGCCTGGAAAGGAGTTAGCAACTGGAAGCAGGTACCTCTGCCTCAGCAACTTTAGTTCTAAGCCCCTTGCATTTTGCTAAGATGCCAGGCTGAGAACTGGAGCATCTGCAATGTGTAACGGAGCCCTTGTTTTTCTTGCAGAACAGGCAACTGTAGTGCATCATCCTCTGTTGCTTCTGCTGCAGGAGTGGTAATCCCTGACAAAACAGGGGGATGGAAAGGTAGGAGCAGTGGCATTTTAAAAGTGCAAGATTACCCAGAGGATGTGTCAGTTCCCTAAGAATCGAATGCCTCAGCAGAGCACTGTACCTTACCAGGCAACTTTTGTGACTATGTAGGTAGGTAAAGTTAACTCAGTCTTTTACTTCAGGAGGCTGAAATACTGGTTTCCCCCTTGAACACAAATTTAATTTCTGTGGAAAGGAAATATCTGTGCTATCTTATGTAATAGTTTGAAAATGCCGATCAAGAGTCTTGTTGACATTTTCTTAAAGAACTATTTTTTCTGTGAAAATGACACCACAAACATGACTAAAAGAAAGGGTAAATAAACTCTGAGAATGTATCCATACATCTCCAAAACTAGTGCTACTTACCCTAGAAATGTATCATGTCTTAATACTGCTACAGTATTATCCTTATTGCATACTTTCATTGGAGTGACTTCAGAAGTACATAGCATACCCTTAAGGGTTTTTGTTTTGGTTTGGTTTTTTGTAAATGAGCTTCCTGCTGTTAATACAATTTACAGGAAGGTACCCCTGAGTAAGGGTCACAATCAAGCACTGGGATCTTGTAAACCATAATTCTGTGTCTCTGCTCTTGCAAAGCTCTATGGACATTTCTAACCATATCCCTACTTTTTAGTTGTATGGTAGAGAACAAATTGCAGCCATTGGTTTGGGGTTTTTTTTGTTCGTTTATGAGTAGCTATCATTTGTTTTGGTTCAGAAGGAATGTCTCTAGGTATCTTTTTCTACACTCGGGTAACCAAGTGGATACTTAGTGTCCAAAATAGCACTTTCACTGTGTCATTCACAGTACAGGCTACAGCAGTTCCTTACTGCTGCTGTAAAATGGAAAGAGTAGAGGTGTTAACACCATTTTCTTTCCTTCTCTCTGTAATAGGACCCAGCTGATCTATCTGAAGGTAGTTCAGATGCTTCTTCACTCATCCATGATATTTTAGTGAAGAGTGCAGTCATTAATTAGTACAGTGGCACTTTATAGAAGCTTAGGTACAGATTTGAACATTTCAGATGTACTGCAAAGGGCTCTCTAAGACGGCTTTCAGTAAAAGCTTTGCTTGGGGAGTGGCATATGGCTACACAACCTAAACGGAGGCAGAAGGAGGTGATTGCAGAGGTGCCAGCTCCTCAGAGCTTGAGACATTTGCTGAAATATGTAGTTAAGGTTGCTGCCTAGCCAGGTGGGGTGAGCCTGCCCTGGAAGACCTGGCAAGGAGCTCTGTGTGCATGCAGAAAGCCAGGGAGAATGGGATCCCAGCATGCCTGTGTGAAACACAGAGATGGGAAAAAGTCCGTCAGGGGCAATCTGGCCCTACCAACTAGCTAATCCAGGGCTAATTAGTACAGGAAGGAGGAGGTTTTATGAGTGATATAGTAAATCACAGGGATAATTATTTGAAAGACATGTTCCCGGAGAATCCTAAGAAATGATGGAAAGTAATAAACTCTGTAAACAGCAGTGATTTTTTAAGACCCCAGTGCTTGTGGGATTGCTTCAGGAAGAGAGAAAGTAGAACAACAGAAAGGGACAATAATATTAGATGAGAACTACAGAAGTTAAATCATGAACTGCATTAGGGAGCCTGGAAGATTGCAGTGTTTTAGATAAGGAAGAGACAGATAAGTACAGGGTCAGTAAACTGAGATAAGAGCAAGAGAAAGAAGGTAATTGGAGGCAGTGCACTTCGTGGTCAGTGGGCCAAATGTGTTATGCTAATAGAGCTGCACCAGAGATGTTTGGCCCCTGTAGTGCCTCCCCAAGGGCAGGAATATCAGAAATGACTTTGAAGTGATTGTTGATAATTTAGTGAAACCATCTGCACAGGGTTTGGTAGCTGTTAAAAGAGCAAACAAGACATTGGAATATGCAGAGTGTTCTGGGCTGTAAATGTAGTGACTTTATTGTCCCACTGTGTTAAAAACAAACAAACATAACAAGAATACCTTATAGGATAATGGTTCAGATTGTGGGTTGGTGTAAATGAGCTTCATTTCCTTGAAGTCAGCTAAGTAGCTTTATGCTAAGAGAATTTTGGTTTTGTAATGTCTATGCCTATCTAGTGTGGTATATACACAGTGCACTTGTTACATAATTCAGAAAGATTTACAAATGATCTAAACCTGGGATGTGTAGCATGAGGCCAATAAAAAAAAGGGAGATTAAATAAAGATGTATGTCTTCTGAATTCTACTGATGTAGCCAGCTTCTTCCATTTTTTAATTTTTTTTTTTAATTTTTTTTTGTTTTATTTTGTATAAAGCTCTCCGCTGGAACTCTGTGCAGCCCTTTAATTCTTTCAGTGATCTTTTGTCATAAATGCTGGCAGACTATATGTGGTGGCGTCCATGCTGCAAGTGGCTCAGCACTGCTTTTTGCAAAGGTGGCTGGGACCTGTAGGGTCACGCTGCCTTCCTAACTCTTCCTGAAGATCATGTGGACAGAGAAGTCTTAAGCAGTGCACTAAGCTTCCAGCCATTTGTGGGACAAGCAGATATTAGGTGCATTGCAGACTTAGCCACAAAGGCTAGACCCTCAAAGGAATATCAGCCTCTGCTCTGCTCCATATTACAAGGCTCTGTGAGTCCAGCCCTAAGTATATAGAATAACTAAGGGTGTCCACAAAACCTTTCAAAAGCTGGTCAGCTGAACCAAGGCTTCTCTGCTTCCTGTAGGAAAGAAATAGGGGAGAGACAAAATAAGTGAAGACCTAGATCTGCATCTACAGAGAAATAAAATGAAAAACAGCTTTGTATTATTATTTTAGAGTTTCAGTGTGATACTGCAGGAGGGTGTTCATAGGAGCTGAGGCAGTCAGACATTTCCTTGGAGCCCAGAATAGATGCCTACATCCAGAAAAGTACTGTTAGTTTTATGCAATGCATGCATGTGCCTGCTCAGCATTCAAACTTTCATGAATTTGGATCTTTTTTTGTGTTTTAATTCTTCCTAACATCTAGGGGAATATTCTGCTCAGCTACAAGTTCTTTTAGACACTCTAATACTCTACTTTTTAGCATGTAAAGTTTCTTTGTGAATTAGCCTTAATGACTAAAGAAGCGTTGCCTCATAAGGAAACGTTAATTTCTGGAACTGTGCAATCCATTAAACTGAGTAGTTTCTATGATCGTAATCTAGCCTTGGGTAAGTGACGTAGCTTGGCTGTGGCAAAACCAGTCCTTGAACCTCAACTTGGCTTGTTAATGCTTTATGCCAGCTGAATGCCAGGAAAGCAGCTCCACACATCATGTAACCTTCTCTTGCCCCTCTGACCACTTCTGCAGTACTCATCCCCACATCTAAAGTTATGGAAGACCTAGAATGATCCTGTGAGAATCCATAAGAACAAGCAAGGCTTACAAAGGGCTTTTTTATTAGCAGAAACCTGACGGGATTCGACTTGGGACAGAGAGTGGAAAAGGAATAAAATCAATGCCTATAAATTAAACATCATGAATTGTTTGAAGAGCAGGGAATCAAAATTTACTGAATCCCATAGCAAGAATTTATTGGGGGGAGGGCAGTAGGGAAAAAAAGCAGTTGAGTCATTTAGAGAACATTAAGGAAGTACTTTATCACGCAGCACAATCATTAATTTTATTAATGACTTATTAAATTTATAAATTTATTGATAAAAGCTGTTTTGGGTGGCATGAGTCTTAAATGAATCAAGAAAAATTGCTTAGAAAAATTCATGGAAGGAATGGCCAACAGCAGTTCTCAACTATGACAATGAAATTGAACTCTCCAAATCAGGAAGTCCTTAATCTAGAGACTGTCAGGCCTTCAGAGGACGTTTCAGCGTCACCCTCTTCCCATACTCTCTAAACATTGGTGCTGGTCTATCCTGGGATAGTTGGACCTTTGGCTGCAGGTGACGTGGTATCTCTTAGAAGTGAGTATTGTTTGAAATGAAGGCACAAAGTTCTGGTGGCACAAGGTGTAATGTTCCGTATCCTGCATTTTTTAGGGTCCTGTGGTTGAACTAAAAAGGATATAGCACAACTGGCCTAAGTAGTATGGGTGTTTTTACACTAAATCTGTACATTTGAACCTGGAATCCTGGGTTTGTTTTCCTTGCTAGCAAACACACCCTTTACAAAGAACTACTGTTGACATGCACTGCTAACATTGGGGTTGGATGGAGTTATTTTTCAAGGGAGAAGAGAAACATAGAAAGATTGCCACAGTTGTGTTTAACTGAGAACTGCATATCTTTCAAAAAAGAAGAAACAAACAAAGGAAGAAAAAAAAAAGACCAATCACTGATTAATATACCCATTTTATGTCCCTGTCACTCAACACCTAGCATTTGACCATAGTATTTTCAATCTGTATGGCATTTTTGCATATAGCAAGCTAAGGCTATTTAGTAACATATAGGGTTGAAGAAAGACTCAGAAGTTATATGCCCCGCAAAATAAAGAGAAAGAGGAAACTACACTAATGAATGTCTTTCCCTTCTCTTATTGCCTCTAACTCTATCAATAACATATTCCATAATGCTTTAAGTTCCATCCTCCACAGATAATGGTAAGCAGTACATATCCTAATTTCATCAGACTTGGACTCTTGCTTAAAACCTTAGGTGACTTCATGCACTTATATCAATTGTATCAACAGACCAGTGCATCTGACTCTCTGAAAGCAGATGTGGATCCACACAGACATTTCTCATGACAAGATGGTTAGGATTTTGATGGGATGGTTATGACAAATGCAGACATCAAGAGACCCAAATCTCTCATGTAAAATAACAGAAAAAGCCCTGGAAATCCTGTGTATATGGTGTCTTCAGTTAGTAATATTTTTGGAAGACAATAGGCAGGTTTATTTGGCTGATTTGTGTTACTTTGGGATGACCTTATGTACAAATTGTAATGGGAAGTCTGTATTTCTGAAAATTTATTTAAGAAGATCTAGCTGGAGAAGTATGACCTGCTGACTCATTGTCCCAAAATGGTATCAGTCTAAAATATCATTGCAAGTGTGAGCTGAATTCTCATACAAGCCCTAAATGGGACATGCAGCAGTTCCATAAATTAGGACAGTGTCAGATGGCTGTATCCAGTAGGGAAGAGCAAAGAAAGAATTTTGAGACCGTTAAATGTAAGTAAAGAAGATTATATCTCTCAGTCTTGCTGCAGCAAGACTGTAAATTGTAACTCATGAGAAGTAAAAATTAACTTAGAATTACTTGCTCAGAGACCTTTAATTCAGCGGCATCAAATGAGTTCAGCTTCTGTTGGATTGTACACTCAGGATCCCATTTCTATTTAGAGGTGTGAGAAAGTCAAGCCAATGGATTTTTTGCAATACAGGATGTGGTCTCAAATTTGCTAAAGAAAAAGTCCATCTGGAATGTTCAACCAGATGTGTTAAAAAAAAGTCTCCATATTAAAAAAAAAAACTCCTCTGTATGGATAAGATTTAAAAAACAGGATTCGGTATATGGAGAGCAACATTATGGCTAAAGAAAAGGATCTGGAGGGCCATATGCACATAGCAGAAAGGACACTAACATAAGTAATCCAGTCCAATGTCTCAGGTTTTTAATGCTTATACAGGTATGGTGTAGCTTCCAATTTTTTGCATGACCCTGATTTAAGAGGGAAAAATAAGCTTCCCCTTAAAAATTTAATAGCTATCAAATTTCCTAATCTTTATTATTATTCTTGGAAGATGAAATTCAGATTTAAAGCTGAAATCTGTAGCCGAGTCTTTACTGAATTTGGCTGTTGCTATGCTATAATTATCAAACATAATGTGGAGTAGTGTGGTAAATATTTTTATTGACATGGATGGGAAGGAGATGTATTACCATGTCTGAGCTGCTCTTTATTTCCATGATGTTTATTTCTGAAGGCAAAAGTACATTTTACAGCTCCTCCCCCCAAAATAAAAAAAGGCTTTTATAGCAACATTCCCAAACATCTTTTCTTTTCTGTGAGACTCATATGCTGAAAAAAAAAAAAAAAAAAGAGAGAAAACTATTCTTTGAATGTTTAGAAATTTTTGATTAATGGCACAAGGCTTCTTCCTTTGCCTGCCTAGGAGGTTAATGACTGTGATGGAAAGTCTCAAGTCCTGGCAAAGTATGTGAAAATGACATCAAGGTAGAGTGTTTAGAGAAGCAGCTCAGATGTGTTCACTAATATTTGTGCACTCACATATTCAAAGTGCTTCTTCTAAGAGAAGTTATCATTTGTTTCAGATATTTATAAGACAGAATTTGATGGTTCCTGTCTTGCCTAAACTACTTCTAGAACCTGAGCTAATGTGGTTGAATCTATCTCAAGTTGTTTTCTTGTTCTGTTTTGTTAAAACAATGAAAATTATCTTGGATGTTCCTTGCCATGGGCTTCTTTGGGCCCAAGCTGGCTGAGCAAATACAGAGTTTCCTCAGCCGTAGGCCTGTCCAAACCTTTTGCAGTTGTGCTGTGGCTGGGGAAGTGAAGAGAATGGCAATAGGAAGGAAGAAACCTTCCATCTGAAAAAAATGGAGCTTTTGAAACTTTTAATATTGTACTGTCACCATCTATTTTATGTGGAATGACTTAAAAATAACCACCTCATGTTATACATTTATCAGGATAAGGCTATAGGAAGTTCTAAAAATACCTTGTGATTACAGGGGCTTTGGGGACTTAGAATTGTATCTTCCCTATCTGAAAATCTCAAGATCTAAAAGCTTACTAAGATGTCATCACATTCTGAATCGTTTTCTAGATGTAGAATGTTTTTAAGGAGGATCTGAGCTTTAACCATATTAGTCTGTTTTGATCTTTAACCTGTTGTAATTTTGGTAGGAAACACCAGATTTTGTGGCAATAGGAGGAAAACTTTATCAGAAAAGAAAAAAAAGGAAGATTAGTTTTCCAGGATGCTGGAAGATGAGGTTGCCCAATGGAGAAGAAAAAAGAAAGTTAAAAATGCATGGATAATTACAGTTGACATGCAACTTTGTGATTTACTACATGGATACTATTAATATACAGAGACTCTATAGGCACTTTATATAATAGCCATGTAATTAATGTATACATTATTAATATATAAGTGCTACTATTAAAAGATGTCATTAATGATCCTTCTGTCCTGAAGCTGTAAGATACAACTTAGTGTAATCTCCATAAGACATTAGTTCTGGTTTGTCAGAATTAGACAAAAAAACCTGGAGTAAATTCTTCCCAGTACAAAAAAAAATCTACTAATAAAACTGTATGATATTTCAGAAGCAGTCAGTTTCATTGCCGTGGAAAGGGAACACACAGGCTGATTTCTAGTCAAGCAGATAGAAAAGATATGGAAGTGGCTCACAGAAGACTTTAACTGACAACACTAAGATCTCTACGAGCAGACGAGGAGGAACTGCACTGATATATAATATACTCAGAGGAAAAAGTATAAAACTTTTTGCTTCTCCTTTGTCCAGTTTCAAAATCAATGTAGAAACTAGAAAAGAACTGTGTGAAGCAGTTCTGAGCAGAAGAACATTTATCAGATTCCAGTTACCGCCATAAAATAATCCATTTATTTCCTCAAGTTTCTGCATAACAAGAGAAAAATTTTCAGCTTCCCCTGAGAATTGTAAAACAGAATGTCTTTACAAGATGTCAAGAAAAAGAATAATAAGTAAGTTTAAGTATAATAATTACGACAGGTAGCAGAGACTGTAGGATTGCAAATATAATTGACCTTGTCAAAAGAAGTTAAAGAGAAGAATATTAGTCACAATGTTTTAATGTATACAGTTCAAATGCTTTCTCTGAGTCTTCCTAAAGGTCTACAGACCTGATGTCCCTCTGTCTTCTTTTTTTTTATATCTGTATGTGATGCATAGTTTCCTGAATGTGTGAATATTCTCTGCCAGATGGAAACCTGAAGGGACAGAGATTAGGGGCCAAACACAATCTGAAGCATCAGGCTTTGTCAACATTTGCTGGCAGCAGAACTCGAGTTAATGACTTGGTAAGTTCTCCAGCATTTCACAGTGGTACTATGAATTTTTCTGTACAGTTTAGATAAAACAAGAGCCATGAAGTCTGTTCAATTCAACAGGACTGAGCCCCAGATATTGTATGGATGAGACTTATCTTGTATTGGGGTTTTTTTGTGTGTGTTTACTTGCTATGAGAACACTGATTCATTCTACCTCTGCCCTTTCTTTATGCATTTAATTCTTGTAAAGAGGATGTGAATCGAGCAAGGTCAAACCAATCCGCACAAATGCAGATTAAGATAAAGCATAAAGAACTGGGCTGTGACATCCCATTGTTTTTTTGTCTTCTCCATGCAAATCCAAGAATTTTTCTTCCTCTGTGGTGTTTTTTTGAGCTGTATCAATGTCTCTCTAACAACTGGAGCACTGTAATCTGCAGGTTTTTTCTCTTCAGATGGAAAAGATCCTTTTTTTGTCTCGTGTATTACACTTAGCTGGGGCTCTTCTGTGTTTTACACTCTTTCATTGTGAAAATCCCTTTTTCAGGAAGCTCAGGCAGACGTATAAACTTATTCAGAAGGGGTAATGTATCTTACTGAGAGTACTTTGGCAGAGAAACAATGCAAAATGCAAGTATCTACAATAATTAGTCTTGCAAATTTTCAGTCTTGTCTAATATCTTTGGATCACAAGTTTCTTCTTAAAACAAGAAAACTCTAAAAGATCTAAAACTAAGATTGTATTTCAGATCTCAGAATTTTTGGGGGTATCAGTCCACAATTGCATTTGAGAGGAACTGAAGTATATAGTTTTTAAGTATATAGTTTATATATGCAAATACTTCTACTGAGCCTCACTCAATTGGCTTTTTTCTTACCTACTGACAAAGTAACAGCCTTTCTTCACTGAAGCACGTCCTGCTTACACCTAAAGTATCCCTAGGGAGCAGCTCCCTAAGGAAACTTTAAGTATCTATTTTGTGACTAATACATTATAAAGGTTGCAAAAGAAGTATAAAAATATGTTTGCATCAGAGATTGTGGGAGAGCCGATTCCTTCACTAGCATGTTTTTCAGCACGTGATTAGCCTTCAGCCGTGTACAAAGTTATTATAGAGGACATTACCTCACTAAAAGTCACTCAACCTCAGTTGAGTCAAGGTCACTAGTGTACTTTGGAGATACAGCCTCATGAAAAGATAAGCAATTACTTGAGGTTCCCCATATTCTTAAGCAGTTATGAGTTTCATAACTGCACTTGACATATATATATATATATATATATATATATATTTGAGTGCTATACAATTTTTCTTTACAATATTATGGGATCAGAAAGTGTATTTCCTGTATTATAGGTACATATAGAGATACTGGTGAGAAACAGTCCCACAAGGATTCATTTAATCTGGAGCTGAATCCAGCTTCATCCAGTTCAGCAGCTGTGCACTAGATACAATTTCCTATTTCTTCACACGCAGCCTCTAAGGAATTCTTCTGATGTGGGCTGTGTGACCCTCATAAGGAACAGTGCATTCAGGCAAAGCTCCTGCACTGAATCCCAGCCCCACCTTGGTTGTCTGCTGTGGAATTTAGCAGTCCTGCAAAAGTGGTTTCCCATACTGCAGTTCTTTTCTAGACTGAAGGTCAAGGTAGCTGGCAGTAGTTCGGTGGGAAGGGAGAAAAGCTTGTCATATGGAAAGCTCAATGCTGTGTTTTGGCTGAGCAGCAGTTTCATACCACTGTGTGATGTGAGGAGTTTTGGGACCCCAGTACTCCACTCTGACATTTTAGTCCTACTCCTATTTGAAATTCCCATAATTTGTCTTGGTATCTGCCATATGGGCTGATTCCTGACTTCTGCAGGAGTGTTGTCAGGACAGGCGTCTCCTGCTAGTCAGGACTAATAATGGTAGCTCCACTCAACTGAAAAGGATAGACATGAGTTAATATTTTTTTGAGGCTTTGTAATCTTAATAAGAGAAATGATCAAGCAGAATGCTTGCACATCAGATATATTCTTGTGTTTGCTAGGATATTGCTCTGTCCTTATACAATTCCATCTATCCCTAAGGTATTTTATAGAGGCAAAGGAATGATTACTATATGATCCATCCAAATCACAATGACCTTTATCTGAATGTGAGTTATCAGAAGTACAATGTGATCATGGCTCAGATGAGACCTCAAAATTTGTTTTCTTTTGCACCTAATGCCAGAACTTAAACTCTGTTCTCCTAAGGCTGAAAGGCTAATGTACTAATTTATAGTGTCATACAGCTGCCCATTTGGTTGAGTTTTCTTCACACAGAAGGTTAATTTCCATAAAACGGATTTTGATTTGACTGGGCTTGTTTGAATAAGATTTTATGAGATTTGGTTTCAGTCATGTTGTTTGGTCTCATTGCATAAAGAAATACAGCACAAGGACAGAGACTAATGTTTAATTTTTCACTAAACAAGCCTATCAAATGTCTTTTGTATTAAATGTGTGTGCAGGTATGTTGTCCTGGGCTAGTGGAATATTTTCCTGTGTCTAACTCTTAGCAACATCATGTTAACCTAGAGCTGTTTATCACTATCTTTGTGGTGCTTGAAGATGAAAATGATTGAAGCAGATGATAGCAGTAGGAACCAAACAGTTCTACTTATCATGCCCTAGGTTCATAGCTATCTGGGGAAAATATTTGATTGCAAAAGATTTCTACAACCATGTGTTAAAAATTTGTGATGGGTACACAAAAGCTCCAACAAGACAAAACATATTTTAAGTTGCTGATAGATATATACTTGATCAAGGCCTACAGTTCTTGAAGAAGTTAGTTTCCAGCAGTTGGTTTGTAATTACAGCTAATAGCATTGATTAATAATAGAAGTGTGAAAGAATATTGACTGTTGATTGTCATTACACTTTTGGTGTTGAACTTTCTAGAGTGCAAGAATCAAAATGTAGAGCAAAAATTTCCATCCAGAACCCGTAATATAACCAAAGTAGAGAAAAGAAACATCTCAAAGCAGTAAACAAATTCATCTTCTTTAACTCTACTGGATGAAATCCAAGTTTAATTCAGACCTCCGCAACTGTGCTGAATTTAAAGCTATCTGCAAAGGGGGGTAACTGATGGCATCATTTACCCCTACAACTCATTTAGAAATACATCTTCATTTGGCACAATCCAGCAGAGACGAAAGGCAGTAGCACCTTGTGAGGTTTACTGAGTAAAAAAAGGTTTAAAGCAGCCAACAAATGTCGTAAGATATTGTTGTACTAGTTTGTATTGATTGTGCTGGAGGGCACCTCCTTGTGGAAGAGGATTGATTTTTGTGTGTTTTCACGAAGAGATTTTAATAGTCTTTGTATTTGCTGTGATGTTGCAAAGGCCCACAAGCAAGACATGTCTAGTACCACAACCTGAAATGATCAGCCCTTCAGCCTCCAATAAGCATCAATTAATATAGTATAAAAACATCTCCAATACAGTTACATTGAAACCCAAGTTTTCTAAGTTATAAGGTCAAATTCTGCACTCGTATAATAGCAAAGAAATCAGTGCCATCCAGGAATTAAATTAGCTCAGTTTCAGAGAGAGATTAGGAGAAAGCGTACGCAATTTCTGACTCTTTGTTAAGAAGGTCAAATTTTGTTCTTAAACTCATGAAAATGTGAAAGCTGTTAATAGCAATCATTTGAGTCATTGGATAGAAAACCTTTCCTAGATTCATTTCTTTTGTTTCTGTACTCAGAAATTTCATGCCTCTAGCATTCACTGAGGCAAAAATTCACAGGGAAGAAATTACTAACTACTTAATTTTTTCAAATTTGGACAGAAAAAGCACTGAAAAGAGTGTAAGATTTCATGCCTTATATATTTAGGCACGGTCAAATGACTAAAGGTTTATTGCAGATCAGTGATACTACTATACGTTGTTCTCCACATGGAAAACTGTAGAATTTAGGAGGGTTGAAACCATTAGGTTTCTGTTGACTATAATGTAATACATGAAGTTTGAGTGTAATGGAACATGAAATATACATAGATTAAAAAAAAATCTTCAATAATATGGTAAGTATTAATTTTCAAAGAGAGTGACAGAAAAAAATCTGTTCACTTTTATTGGGCTTTTCCATAAAATGAGGAAATCTGTTGTTTGTAAGTTCGTGTCCAATCTACCTTCAGGTGCCAGCTCTGTTGTGCTGTAGAGAAATACCTGCTCTAGCAGAACTGAGGCACTGGTGGTCACAGCTGCTCCAAATAGTAACTGACACATTTGGGGTTCCCCATAACTTCAGTAGGTGATGCCCGCTCCCTGAGTTAGCAGCAACTGCTGGAATCACTTGGCTGCTGCAAGTGCCATTGCTCAGTTGTGGCTGTGCTAATGGTGCGTGCCATGGAGTCCTAAGCCATGTATCCCAGCCATGTGCCAGCCCAGATATTGTATTCTCCTCTACTTCCATTCTTCCTGTAGTTGTAGTTCTCATCTTCCTTCATGTATCTTACTATAGGCGTGAAAGAGAAGCCAAAGTGCTGTTTCTGCAAGCCAGATCAGAACACCAATGGTAGGAGAATTGCACTACCTGTTGTCTCTGTGGCAAAACCTAACAATTCACATGCCTGGAGCCAGATAGGGAAAATATTCTCTGCTGCTTTATTTTTTTGTTTTATCTTAGCAGTGCTCACAAAAGCCTTTTGAATTTTCTGAAGGTGTATATGTGACTTGCAGCCATTATAATGCAAATTACAGATTAAGCCCAAATCAACATGGAGGTAAATAAAATTAATAGGAATATTTCCACTGATGTCCATAGAAGATTGATCTGAGTTAATAAGATTTCCAAAGTAAAAACTTTCTTTTACTGTGTATTCATGCAGTATTTTGTGAAGTGGGGTCTGGAATCTGTTTTTTACTGCTGCTGCATTAAAAATAGCAGTGATGTAATGCACTTTGCAAATATTGAGCTTTACTGTGGAACTGACAGTTCTAGCTTCTAATTTTTTCTAGTTTGTAACTTTTATTTGTAACTGTCCCTGCATATTCACACAAGGAAAACTAATTGCTTAGGTGTTGGGAAAAGTAAAGAGCAAAGAAATGAGAAGATGGAAATTGCTAGATAGTTCTTAAGAAACAAAGATGGCTTCTATTCAAAATAAATCAAATAAATCTTAATTTAGTTGCTTGTTTATATAGAACATTGAATATGTGAGGGTGAATAGAAAAAAAAGTGTCTTATTTTTACTGAAATACAATTCTGCAATATTCCAAGACAAATCATACTCTGGTCATTACCAGAACCATCAACACTATTTTTTTCCAGAACAAATATTCGAACAAAGAAAAAACTGCTTCTTTTGTACAATACTGATCAGAAAAATAGAGAAAAGAGTGGAGAAAATGTGGAAGACAGATAAAGAGGGAATGAGTGATATGACTTTGTGAATCAGCAAGTATTGGCAGTGCTCCTTAAACTCTTAACCAGCTGGAGAAAGTTGGCTCTGACTGTAAGCCTGGATACAGAATATTGTATTATTCTGCAGGATAGCAGAATAAAAAGGAAAATATATTAACTAATTGCTTGAAGATTAAAAGAAATTATAAGGTTAGATAATGTACATATAAAATTCTTTATTTATATATTTTATATTCTGTACTTTGTATTTTATACATAGGGAACAACTACTATCCACTCTAAGCATGTGAATGTTGATTTCTGATGTAAGATGATGGCAGGGCTTCCATTATTGTGCAGTTTTCATCTTTCCTTCAGCAGCTTTTCTGGGGTATGGGGGGATAAATTCTTTTGAAAGAAACTATCTGAACAGTAAAAGAGTATTGAATTGATGAGGGTTTTCCCATACAAACCCTGCATGAAAATATTCTGCCTCAGAGTTAACTTTAAAAGCCTGTTTTATATACATATGACACAACCCAAAAAATTTTTAAAAGGAAGATGTAATGTGAGAATAATGCTGACATTACAGGGTAAAAGCAATCAGATCCAAAGCACTTTAATTAAAATAGTGTACCTTAATAGTCAGATGGAGATGTTCAGGGATCAACTGCATAATTCTGTCACTCAAGAAGAACAGAAGCCTGATCACAAGAGCTTATAAATATAATTAATTAGAGATAGAAAAATACTGTACATGGGTTGTCTTGCCCAGCTCTCTGCTATGTGACTATTTAATACAATACAATTCTACTATTTTAAAAATATAACTATTAAACTTCCAACTCTTGCTTTTAAAAACAATGTTGAGCAACTGCAGAATATTCCTATGCAAATATGATGTTTTATTCTTAGAATTAGTGTGGAATACGTAATGGGAGCTAGGTAATGGCTTGTTGTAGTGTAGTTGGTACCACATAGAATTTAACAGCTACAATTGCATCTCTGAGATAGATGTCAAATCTTTTCTTATGCAGTCATCAAACTTTTCATGTGATCCTGTACGGAATAAAAGAAACCCCTAGCAATCTCTAGTCCCTCTGCACCATTAGAGATACAGGTAGATTTTGGTTGTAGGACCAGGCAAAGATCTCTGAGTGTATCAGCAGATATATTTCTCTGACAGGAAGGCAGAGTGATGGCAATTACAGGTCAACCATCTGAAAAAGATGAGAAATGAATAACTGCAAGGCCTCAATTCTTTAAAACAGGAAGATGAGCAGGTATGCTGTCTTCCACGTCAGTTTAACTCCTTTGGTTGTGTGATGTTACCAACGATGCTGTATGTTTTCATACTTAACAGTGGAATTGGTTCCTAGATTACATATTTTCAACTTGGAACGAAATAATTTAGTTAGATGATTTCTCTTTAATGTTTATCTGGGGAAAGTATGCTTAAAACTAATTGTCAAATATTTGTCATACGAACCACAAAGATTTAAGAAAAAAAAACAAAACAAAACAAAAAAAAAACAATCCTGAGCTGCAGTGCACTGTTCCTGGAGACCTGTCTTCTCATTCTGATCTTTAGCTGACCTGCTTCACAGGAATGGCCATCGCATTCATTTCTCTGTGACCAAGTTCTCTGTCTGCAAAATGGAAGTAACTGTTTTGATTTGATATTCCCAGGTGAAGACTATTGTTATTAAGCGTAGCAACTGATTATACAGCCTTCTACAAAGACTAAGGTTTTTCCAGAAATGGCTCCAATGGGGGTTGGGAGAAGAGCACCCAAGTATCAAAGAAGCACTGAAAACAATAAATGTTATTAAGCTGTTCACTGATTTTTGGACTGTGGCTGTTGACATCCATAGGACACTTGTAAATGTATGACTTCAAGGGAAAGGAAGAGGACTGCAAGTAGGGGGTGAACAGAGGAACATGTATACTCTGACATTGTCCTGCACGACATCCTGGTCTCTAATTTGTAAAGACTTTTATTTGATGCACGGACCACTCAGTGGATAAGGAACTGTCTGGATAGTTGCACTCAGAGAGTTGCACTCAGCGTCCTGATATCCAAGTGGAGACCAGTGATGAGTGGTGTTCCTCAGGGACTGGTACTCTTTCACATCTTTGTCAGTTATATGGACACTGGGAATAAGTGCACCACAAGTCTGTGGATGACACCAAGCTGTGGGTGCAGTCAACATGCTGGAAGGAAGGGATGGCATCCAGAGGGACCTTGACAGGCTGGAGAGGTGGACCCATACCAATCTCATGAAGCTCAAGGCCAAGTGCAAGGTCTTGCACCTGGGTCAAGGCAATCCCAAGCACAAATACAGGCTGGGCAGAGTAAGGATTGAGAGAAGTTCTGAGGAGAAAGACTTGAGAGTGCTGGTTGATTAAATGCTCAACATGAGCCAAGAATGTGTGAGTGCAGCCCAGAAAGCCAACCATATCCTAGGCTCCATCAAAACAACTGTGGCGAGCAGGCCAAGGGAGGTGATTCTCCTGCTCTATTCCACTCTCATGAGACCCCACCTGGAGTGTTGCATCCAGCTCTGAGGCCGCCAACACAAAAAAGATGTGGACCTGTTGGAATAGGATTTGAGCAACCTGATCTAGTGGGAGGTGTCCCTGCCCATGCCATGGGGGTTGGAGCTAGGTGATCTTTAAGGTCCCTTCTAACTCAAACAATTCTATGAGTCTACAGTTCCACAGAGATTATCAAGGGGTACACAAAGGGGAAAAGAAAATGGAGTGGAGGGAAACGTAAAGAAAAGGAGGAAAGAATCATTCTGTGGTGAGAGTCATAGGAAGAATTAGGATTGATGGAGAAGGAATAGAGGAAAAATAGGAAAATATCTAGAATAGAATAAGAATGGAGAGAACTGAAGAATCATAATTTAAAAAGAGGCAGATACACATGAATAAGGGCTCATTAATAATTTCCTTCTGACCCATCTAGCCTTGCAGAAGTTTGTACACAGAAGTACTTACCTACTGCAGGAGGATGTGATGTGGTCGTGAAAAAGCAAATGTGGTTCTAGACTGGATCAAGGAACTTACCACCAACAGAAATTGAAAACCATCAGTCCTATTGCTGCATTGTGTGGTGTTGGTTATGTACTTTCAGAAGGACCTGTAACTACAAGGGATGCACAGAAAGGAATACTTGGGGCCTGTTTTCTCTAAAGTGATCACATGACTGGAGAGTCTGTTATATGCCAAAGGACTCAAATGAGTACAGCAGTAACAAGAGAAGGGCATATGATTAGCCTTTATAAATACTTCCTGTGGCTCTAGGCAGCAGCTAGTGCTTTCAGTGGCTCCCTTTTTCTTGGTCCTCAATTCCTAGCTCTGGTCCTGTGTGGCCCATAATATCTATTTAGGATGCTGTTGGAATTAATGACATTTTTGAGGTAGTGCATTCACCGATCTCCTTGTGAAACTAAAAACAAAACAAAACAAAACAAAAGTACCATAATAAGACTCGTTTAATGTTAGGAGATTTTTGCTTTTATCATCAGCCAATTTTACTAACTTCCATATATGCAGTAGATTTACGTGTACAAAAGCTAAATACCAAGTAGGACAGTGTTATAATGGTGGAGGAATGCTGCAACTGTGCATGATGATTTATAGTTTTAAAGGTGAGTCAGTCATGGTGGAACCCAGTCAGTGAAATACTGCTGAAAGCTACTTGAGACAAAAAAAATCTGCTGAAATCACAGGAGTTCAAGTAGAATTTTAAATAGGGAAATACTGAAATTCTGAAAGCTATTAAAAGTTGCTGCTAGCTAAGTGAGATGGATTTGGTCTCAGAAGTATCTATTTGGACAGTAAAATCCCCATCAATATTAACTTACTGGGTTGTTGCACTTTGAATAACTGTAGAGCATTCTTAGAAAAAAAAAAAAGTAGTTCTATTTAAATGGACCATGGGAACTAATTTGTAACTAAAACACTGATGATATTTTTATGCTTATTAGCTCCTATAATTTCAGAGGAAGATTAAGCTTTCCACAGAACCCATAAACATTTAGTTTGTTGTAACTACAGATTTTAATGGTTGAAAAACAGGCTCATCCATCTGTTGGAGACCAGCAAAACAAATACCTTGAGTTACCTGTATAAGCTGCTTTCTCTGTAAATGTAGTTGTAAATAGGCATGAGAACAGATAATACTGTTCATTTTTTACACAGGATGTTAAATTTGGGGTAAATGATGCTAGAAAAAATATTGTAAAATGGTCCCTAGCCTCTGTCAGCACAATAAAATGATCACAGCAGGTTTTTTTTCCCATCAAAGCAGATGGCTTTAATGATTTTTCAAGCCATGCTTAATTCATCTGCAAACAACAGAGATCGGTTTGCAAATGTGTACTGAAAGAGAGAGATGTTACTGTTCATAAATGCTCTGCAAGTTTGTTTTGTCCCATCATTAGTGGCAAATGGTGTTTACTTAAGGTAAATTATTTTTGTGAGCCGTCTCAGAGTCAGTATTGCAGTTGCAATAAATTACCTGTAAAATGAAATGAGCATCATCTGGTTAATGTGGCTAGTACAATTGACCTGGTGGAGTAAGCAAAATTATAATTTTCTTTTGAATTAAAATTGCATTATAGAAATTATTGCCATCTCTCCCAAATACTTGTTTGCTTTGCACTATAAACCTGATTATTTTTTTATTATTTCCATAATTTTCTGTTGTGAGTTTGTGATTGCTGTACTGTTGTTCTTTAGCACCAGAGAAAAACATATGATCAATTCACATATGACTTTGTATTTTAAATATAGCTTTGTTTTTGTATAGCGTCAGAAGTTAGTCAGAGAAGAACAATTACAGAACCAGGGTGTATACAATAACTTACAGGAGGGGAAGCTTTAAAATACACTGAGTAAAAAAAAAACAAAACCCATGGATTCTGGCTTATTTATGTCTGTAGAAGAGGAAATTCAGTTATTCCTAAAATTATATCATTCCTCCATTTACCTAGTGACTGAAATATAACTGGAAAAAAATGTCTGTGTTTAATGAAACAATGGATGTATTTCTGAACACTGAAACTTATTTCACAAGAGACTTTCCCCTGTTAAAAGCTCTAGATTTATCAACAACTATGTTCCTCCAGGCCATAAAGAACCTGAAAATTTTGTTTCTGTCTATAGATATATACCAAAACTCTGAAAAAAGTTTTCTTTTCCAGAACAGGCATTTCTCAATTACAGGTGTGAGTAATGTACCAAATTAGGCCATACAAGACTTGTTTTCTTCCTAAACCGATCTCACTTGAAGTTAAACATGTCTCATGATTTATGATTGATGGCTTGCCAGCTAAACTATTTAAAATGTAGGAAGAATAGACAAAGGTGTTGGGATGACACTGACTATAACAAATAACATGAGATATGTGCTAAGAAAACTGTGAAATTAGATATTGAAGAGCATCGATGCTTGGGGTTGTAGATATTCTTGATTTTAAACTGGAATTATAAACAAAAGAAAGTTGTATTAAATAATTTAAAAGAAAGTTAGTAGCAGGTGGCATTACTGATATGAATGAACATTGCATGTTTCTTCATAATGCTGATCTTGGACAGTCTAAGCCCTCACAGTCAAACCTCACCAAAATGCTAAAGTGCATATGCAATTAATATGAATCATTCAGTTCCTTTCTATGTCATATTCTGTACTCCTCCAAGTCACTGCAATTTGAGAGTGCTGTAAAGATCCATGGTCTCCACATCGCTCGGGTCAGAAAGGGAAGCTCAGAGCTATGCCTGCACAGAGAATTTGGGTATGCAGATCATAGCTAATCTTAGAAGTGAGGACACTTCACTAAATCAGTAGCTACACAAAAAGCATTTATTGACCACCCTCATTTCAATGGATGACTATGCAAAAAGCCTTTTCTGATTTCACAGGGCAATTTTTTCAGACTTTGACTTGCAGTCCTGATAAGGCCGGGAGTAAGAGATACACAAGGTTTATATGCCAATATAAAATTTTCATTAGGCAGACAATAGGAGCTATCTCTTCCAAATAGCCTTCTTGTTTCACTGTTAGAAGGAATATTTTAAAATCATCCTTATTTCAAAAACTTGCTGATACAAAATTAATGATGTCAGTTGTTTGGGAGGAAGATAGCAAGCCCTTACATGCAAAGTTGTGACAATTTTAAGTCACAGCAATTAGTTCAGTTATCTAACACAATACAAGTGAAAGTGAGAAAGAATAGGCCAGAACAGGAATAATCCACAACATGCCTTTCAATTCAGACAGGGGGTCAGGTTTATAAAGATTGCATTCAAGATGTCAGCAACAGTGTTAGAGAGCATAATTTAGCAGCCACGTTCATACCTAATGCCAAGAAAGCAGCTGGGATCCTACAAGAAATACACTTGAACAGAACACAGTTCATGACATTCAAGACCTTCCTGAGAGGTGAAAACCTAGATGAAAATGCAGCCTCAGAGAATAAATGGAGGATCTGTCTAGCACTATACTGTTGGCATTCTGTTAAAAAATAAATGAAAAAAAAAAAAAAAACAGACAACAAAAACCACAGTTGGAAGGTGGGAGGAGGGGATTGTATACTGCTAAACTGTGAGTTTCAGTAATAAGGCTTCACTAAGAAAAGTGCAGCATAACTAAATTTAACATACATTCTAGAAGAGCAATCAAATCATATAGCCAGAGCTTCAGTGAATAATTCATGTGAAACCTGATGAGATAAAAGGACTGACATGAGAGAACACCATAAATAACATACTGTAAAAGACTGAAGACCAAAGATCTAGTTTTTCATCAGCAGATATAAAGCAACATCCTCCTTTGGAAATGCTGTTTCTTCTTCGCTCAATCTAGTCAACTGGCATTTTCACAGTTTTCAGTTGGGAAACTGACAGAAGGCAAATTTCCCAGCAGACAAATTTAGTATTGCTAACTTGCTACTAACTCTAATTCTTGCCAATTCTCTAATTTTCTTAAATTGACATTTTGCTGAAGAGCATAATAAATATGGGACATTCTTTCCATTCCCAGTAATTATGAACACCACAACAATCACTCCTGTCTGATCTGTAATCCACATGACACATTTAAACATTTCTTCTCTTCAGTGTACATATTTCTGCCTTCTTGTCTGAATCTCACTGCTTCTCTTGATCTAGTCTGCTAAGTTTGGCAAGAGGTGAGAAGGGCAGACACATGCACAAACACACACTTAAAATCACGTTACTGGGAAAAAAATAACTTTTTTTTTAGTATGTTTCATCTGCAAAAGGTTAACGAAAGTGAAGCACCACTTTAAAAATAGAGCTAATACAATGCTGCTGTGTATCTACAGTATATGTATATATTTATATCTATATTGCCTAAAAGCCCATCTCTGTCTCTTCCACTGCTGTATAGCTGTGTTTGGTCTTACCTGGGAATTTTGGTCATGCTATTATGACTAGGACAGTCTGGGGGTGTTGTCTTTTTTTTTCCTTTACCCTCTTCCAACCCCCCTCCCCGCCTTTGCAAGAACACCTGGGTGACTTTTGTCAGTGTATGCCAAAATGCAGCAGGCACGATCTCCGTTATTGCATCTCTTAATCAGAAAAAGGACACTTATGCTAGTGTCATTTACCACAAAGCTATGCTGAAGATGGTTGCAAAATTTCTTTGCATTATAGATGTGTTATGTTACAGTGTGAGTATTCTCTGAGGTGTAAACTTCACTCCTTCCCCAGGATCTGCCTTAGCCAATGTGCTTCTGATTACACGTTGGGATACCATGCAGGTGTGGGCCCTTGTTTTCTTTGTAAAGAAATACTGATAGACAGGCAATAACAGAGCATTTGTGACTCAAACAACTTTCTTTAATGTAAATAATCAGACGACCAGGATGGGTGGTAGCCCACGGAGTCTGTTTCCATTGGTGAGAAAGGGTCAGCTGGAGACCACAGTGAATTGCGAACTATGCAGGTGCAGTATACATGCTGGATTGTTCTTGTGCTTAAAGGTAAATATATTTACATGCTTTACTGGACCAAAGCCAAGATGCTCAGCACTATGCAAAGCCAAAGCACTCATAGCATTTAAACTACCTCTAGTCACCCTGTTTTCCATTAACAGGTTAATTCTGCTGAAAAATGAAGATGTCAACAAAAGAAAAAAAAAAGAAGAAAGTAATTCTTCTGCAGAAGGAAAAAGAATCAAAACTATATATATCATTATGGTGTGATAGTTCATAATCTCTTAACGAAATTTTATTTTGTTGAATCAAATTAATTTCTTTTTGGATAAGCCTAATATTAAATGACAGTTTTTGGTTTAGCTTTATTGGAATGATAGTTCTAGCAACTCACTTTTACATGGCCTTGGTGGTTTAGAGCATTGCCTTGTCCATGTTGGAGAGTGGAATTCCACTTATCCCACCTGCTTACAGCATCTCTGGAAATCCCAAAAGAGTGGAACTACTATTATCACATGGCTCTGTGAGACATAATCAAACTAGACAGACAGTTTCATAGATGAAAAAATGTCTTCCAGCTTCACTTTTACTCACTATAATGAAGTACCGTAATGAAGTTAAGTTAGATGTTGAAATGATCAGGAGCTTACTGCTTCACCTTTAGTACCATGAGAGAATTTTTTTTTACATTATAACAGTTTGAGTAGTTCTGTTTCAAACTGTCACCCCAATTTGAAATAATAATAAATGTTGATATATGGCTATTGTCTATATGACATCTCCCTAATCCTACTTAGTTTTCTAAACCTTTTCTTCATGGTCTGTCTTTGGTTCATTTCATCTTGGTGATCTTTTTCTAAACCAGAAAAATGGCCTTCCACAGCCCGTTTGGATTGCTGTGGTGGGCAAATGTCTGGTTCACTGCAATGTAGTGGTAAGCCACAGTGTCCCAAGAGATACTGGACTTTCTGGAATGGAAAGCTGGCATTTATCATTTTAGCCTCCTTCTGATGTGTTGTGTGGAGCAGGCTCAAGGAGAAGAGCCAGAAACTAACCTTGCTTAACCATTGAATTCATTCATCTGGCAGTTCCCTCAGATGATATTTCCTTTTTTTTTTGTCTGTAAAATTATTTTCCATGTTTTCTTTTTATAATGCATGTAATGTCCCCTACTGGTGGTTTATTCAGGGAGTATAGTGGTAAAAAAATGTGTATCAGAAACATACAACATTAATCCTAGATGTGCTGGTTGTCTCTGAAGTTTATTGAGCAATTGTTTCTCTTGCCTGCAAGCACTGATTCATTACAACTCAATCCAACAAACAACCTTGGATTTCAAATAAGTAACTGAGGTCAGAAATTTGGCACGAAGCACTTTAACCAATAGTGGAAGAAATTGCTTTGTTACAGAGTTAGCCTGATATTTTCAGAGGCAAGAATAACTCCCATTAACATTGTTGGCAATCATGCGGCCTAATCCCAAGCACGTAACTTAGAAAACTTCCCCCTGTGTGGACAGGTGTTCTCAGTGAGCTTCTAAATTTATAGAAGCCTCAAAAGCCCATCTATGTATGTTGTTTGAGTCTACAGTTACGTCCCAAAGGTGGGAGTCCAGCACACCAGCAAGCAGCATTTTTACTAGGCAAACAAAATTCAACAAAGACGCATTAACTTGTGTATAGTATGCATTCTTATTTTTACACATAATTTTCATGATTCCTTGTTCGCTCTATTCCCAATAGATGTCTGAAGCACCATTGCTCTAATCTCTACTGACTAAGAAAACATGCAGTAGATTAGGCAGTAGTAATGATTACCAAGTGCGGGGCCCCTGCTGTTAAACTCAAATGACAAGCTCATCATGAGCTCTGTTTCTGCTGTTCAGCTGCTTTACTTCATTATTCTCCAAGAAGGAAAGTTGGCGATTCACCACTCTGCTCTAAGAACAGTGACAACATAACAAGAAAAGTCAAGGCTTAAATCGTTATTTTCAGAGCACAAAAGCTTTCAGTGAAATTTCTTCTTGGTTAGTGTTTTCTGTTTGTAACTCTCAAGGACAGTACAAAAATTACTTACAAAATAAGAGCAGCAGCACCAACAAGTTGACACGACCTATAAGCTTGTGTTATAGTATCCATTCTCTATAGCTCAAACAATCTGTCTGAAATGGGAACGCAAGTCAGGCTTGTAGTACTGCCATGTCTTGGAGTTTACGAAGCAGAAGTTCCCTGTTGAACAGTTTTGTTCTTGAATAAGAGAAAGTTGCAAAAGCTGTTAACATGTCAGAAAACAGACAAAGAAGAAGCTGGAGCAAGAACCAAACATCTGGATATATCCTGAAGAAGCTCCTGTTTCTCAAATAGGTGAGGGTATTAATTTCATTTTTGATACTGCAATTGATATTAATTATTTTTGGATAAAATTGAGCCACACACTCCCCCCACCAAGGACAGAGCTTCCAAGCTGTTTATTGAGAAATCTTGAGTCAGAGAAGCTGGCAGCTCCTTTGCATTTACTGTCTTCTCTTTTTGAGGCCTTAGTCTGTATACATTCATATGTAGCTACATGAGGTATAGTCCAGTGGTTCCTGAAGCATTGTTCTGCTTGTTTCTGGCAGACAGCCCCTGTATTCAATTGCCAGAATTTCTTCCTGGGAGGGAAAAATAAGGTACTGTCTAGAAAATGAAGGAATAAATAAAAAAAAATAAAAATGCACAGAACAGTCTTCTGAAATCCTCACCTTTCACTGTCTTGGTTCAAGCAACAAAGACTGTGTGAGCCGTGAATGATGGACATGCCCTATCTAGTATCTAGCAACATGGTTGTAGTCATTTGGCACTTTAATATGAAGACTGACACAAAGGTGTCATAAGTAGGAGTACTTGGGATTCCAGCTTCCTCCGGGGTGGTAGAGATTTCTGCTCGTTGATAACACCTGGGTGGCACCAAATCTCTTGGGGTTTTGATGTAAAACCAGTGCTGAATCTGTGTATTCTCTCTTTAGTTGGTGTTTTGGGAAGAAAAAATAATTTTTTTT
Source organism: Merops nubicus (assembly GCF_000691845.1). NCBI lineage: Eukaryota > Metazoa > Chordata > Aves > Coraciiformes > Meropidae > Merops > Merops nubicus. The sequence continues at coordinate 2,540 of NW_008591806.1, read as the reverse complement.
TTGAAAATTTGTTTTTGGGGAGCTGATGAAACCTGATAGGAGAAGATCTGATACAAACTACAGAGCTAACCTGGATTCTGACATGAAGCAGGGGTGGAGACCCACAGGGCTCAACTCAGTCTGTGAATGAGAGTAGTGGTGTGTTCTTACCCTTGTTGTTTGGATTTGGCCAGGATAACAGAAAGGCTATTTGGTCTTGATAGAGTGAAAGACAAATATTTGGAGTGAGATAATATTTGTCTGAGAAAGACAAATAGGGTGTGGATGATGAGTTGCGTATGAAAGAAGATAGGAAATCTGTGTAAGTCATGCAGGACAGGTGGGTAGGCCAGGGAAAGTGGAAGAAAAGCAGTTACTACTTGACAATTGGGAGGACAGAGAAGATAAAATAGTGGGAGGGAAGAGGGCTAGAGTAAGCCTTTGTAGGGAAGGGAATGTGAAGATTCAAGAGCTTCCAGTATTTTTAACTCCATTGGGAGTAAAAAGGTAATAGTGGCCAGAAAAGGAAGGCATTGCTGTGACTAAGCTATCTTCCTGGAAATTATTTGATAAAAAGATAGACATGACTCCAGTAATGCCTTTTTTCCCCCCCAGAGAAGCTATTTGAGCTTTCACGTTGCTATTCCAAAGAAATGCCATTTTCTGAAGGCTCTGGGAAATACAGAAAGTCTGGGGTTTTTATCCACTCATCCTTATACTGGATTTTAGCCATGTTGTTCTAGAGAGGATGTAATATTTTCAGATTAGGAGAACCAGATGCTCTTCCTCACTAAAACTGAAATTTTCTCATTGGAAATTCTTCATTAGTTTGATAGTTTCACTATACAGAGTTTTCTTAAGAAAGAACCATATAATCAAAGAAAATCAGTTCTTATTGCACTAGGGTTAGATGAAATATTTACTTTATACCTGTAGCAAAAAAGAGTCACTTTAGTTATGTTGGGTTTTTTATGTTATTGTCAGTGTATGGTTCAGATTTTAAAGACTGAAGCCTATTAACCCTGTGCTTCAGCTTCACTCTGTGTACAGAGAATGGTGATGTGGAAGGACTGAATACCTGGCCCTGCTTCTAACAATTGCCCAGCTTCTTCCTGACAAGCTCAGTCCTCTCTGTATTCGTTTTAAAGCTGATACATGCAAATTGCTTTGTAATGGTAATAAATACGTTTCTGATAAAAGGGGAAAAAGTAAATAAATTTCATCCTGAAGGCTGAGGTTGGTGACGAACAGTGCAGGCTTATACAATAGCTTTCTAAATTCAGTTGCTTCTAGGAAGGTGATTCAGGACGCATGACTCAATCTTTAAGATACTATATCCCTACGTTTTTAATGTGCGTTATTAAAGAGCATGTGCTGATTCTTAAGATGTCGCAACAGGCATGAGCTCAGATGTATAGGTGGAATGAAACAAGGTGCTATGAGCACCTCGTTTGGAAAACAGATCAATACCAGAGTATGGGTAATTTTCACAGAATCAGAATGGCTGTGTTTCGAAAGGACCTCTGGAGGTCATTTGGTTTAATCTCCCTGCTCAAGTGGGACCACCTAGATAACGGCCGTTCCAAGGAATGTATCTTTTGAATATAGCTTTTGAATATCTCCAAGAATGAAAATATTTAACTACATTTTAAATTTAACTTTTGAATTTCTGAAAATGCTCCTTCCATTCTGCTTTATGTCTGTTATTGAAGTAGCAGGCTGTACACTGTACATGTACAATGAAATACTGGGAACTCAAAGTACACTCAAAAGCTTTTGTGTGAGCATGTATTTACCATGTCAGGGTGTTGTTGCACAGCAGTACCCAGCAAGCCAAGGCCACAGGCCTGCCTATTTCTCCCCCAGCCTTTAAAAACAAAGTGATTCTCTGCTGGCTCAGCTCTGTCAACTAGCTCACTGTCAGATCACAGAAATAGAAGTCCCCTTACAGAAGTCAAAATCCAAACTCCAAACACTCCAAACTCTTTCTAAGTGGCAGTTACAAGCCTCGAATTCTTGAAACTCAGCATAAGCAAATGAAGCAGTGGAGTCATGGCTACTCCAATCTGTTGCTGTAGTTTTTTGCCTAGATCTGATCTTCTCTATAGCACCAGAGTTCTGTAATAAAACCTTTTTTTTTTTTTTAATTTCTTGATGCCTTTGATAATTTTGTCAACTTGCTAGTCTTCTTCACTAGATCCTTGAAGGCATTTATATGCCATCCCACTTTGAATTCATTGAATATTAGATACCTAGACGCAGGCTGGGCACACTAGATTGAGGACTGAGTTCGTGTTTCCTTTGCTGAGCACTCTTTGCTGGGCATCCCTTTCAGCTGATCCTTGTCTTTCCTTGCTTTCTTTGCAAGGCTTTGTTATAGGCTTCAGCTACCTGTTATGCTGCAGTATTTACAAATTTCATACAGGCAGCCTTAATATATTTCACTGCAAGGTCTGTTCTGGTGAACTTCAAATTGAGCATAAAGCAATTCTCCTGTTGACTTCACTGGATTCACTTAGATTTAGGTCAAGCCTAGATAGAATCATAGAATCCTTTAAGTT
>NW_008591805.1:2349-47411 GCF_000691845.1 Merops nubicus | reverse complement strand
CAGGTTTCTCTCCACCCAACTCTCCAGTCCAAAACTGCTCATTCCTGAACCGGGACTCATCATCAGACCACCTGTGTCAATATAAATACTTACGGGACTCCAGGGATGATGACTGACTTAATGTCTGATTTCAGATTTCTTTTAACTTGAACCCTCTCTGTAGCCTTGCTTACAATGGGGTCCATACACAATTTTAAAATGGCAAGTTTTTAAAATCAACTTTGACATCCAGCTAGCACACTGAGAAACTCAGCTGTGACTCATCTCCTTTTTGAACAGCATATTAATGCTTAGCAGCTTAGCACTTCTGATTGTAAACCCCCCTATGGATCTGAAGATTTACCTGAGGGGGCATTATAACTAGGATGTTAAGGGTGGAAGTGTTATTGGGCTGAATGAATCTATGGTGGCTGTTAAGTTTCAAACAAAAGACAACACTTAGCTTCTTTATCTTATAGAAAAAAATAAACCTGAAATTTTAAGGATGTGAATTCCATGATCTTTACTTGGACTTCACCAGAAAACAGTCTCCCATATGCCCTATAAAAGACTGTTGCATTTTAATGTGAGAAAATTGAGGTGCTCATAAATTATGGGTACAGTCTTGGTCCACACAGCATGATTCATCATTTGTTTAAAGGGTACAGGATTCCACTGTATTTCTTTTAAGTTCATTTTTGTCGAAGTACTATTTAACTACTTGGCGTTAGTTGCATATATGCATATAGCTGTTCTGCAGAACATATGCTAATATCAACCAATTAGAAAGAAGTTATTACAATCTACTATCACTAGGTTAAATTAGTTACGAGGGAGATATTCAATAAAAAACCTGTCCCAATTAAGTAGAATATACTGCAATAATATTTTATATTTATATAGCACCTTACATTTGGTGTTTGACCAATTAAGCCAAGAGAGCAATGCTAAATCACAGCAGACCCCTTTGAAACAGGGCAGCAGCTAACTGTCAAGTTGTTCTTCATAGTGGGAAATTTTTCACAATGACAACAGGCCAAGTCCTACTCTTGTAATACATAACAATTTTTTCAAATTTGAGAAAAACAACACAACTCCAGAATGACATTGATAGCAATGCTCTGAAATAGTATTTTAACCATAATGATGTTTCTTTTGTCCGAGTACAGTCCAGACTCCCTACAGTGAGTAGGAAAGCCAGACTCTCTGATTCATATTTGAAGGGACACTAAATATTTTAAATCTGTTGTTTGAACTAGTTACATATCTACTCCAACAGTCCAAAGCTGTACTCTATTTACAATTTTATGAAAACCCCTCAAAAATATTATGTCTTTGCAAAAAATATACCCCCTCCTATTTTTCCTGTATTAAAACTTTGAAGCCTTCCCTATTTACTCAATCAAAACACGTAAATCTTAGTGTCTAGCTCTCAAGAAAAACAACCCCTCAATCTATAGATGTGTGCTCACTTCATCTTTCCATGTTTCTATAAACTGGGATAACAATGATAGCTGTAATTTTAAGGATAAGTCTTCACAAAAAATACTGGTTTATACCTTGTTATGGAATTGTTAAACAATAAAGGGATCTGAGAAGTTGTTTTGTCAGCCAAACGTGCTATCTACCAGGAATGTATGTGACAAAATCTCCAATTTCTTTTTCCTTTTTATTTTCTCTTCATTTCTAAGTCACACAAGAACTTGATGAACTCAGCTATATTGGAGAGGGTCAATGGCTGTGGTCAGTAAATTGAAGCTACTGCAAGTGTGAGGTTTAACTGAGAGACAGATGCACAGAGACAGCAGGTAGAGATGGATATTAGGTTAGTAAAGGAACAAAGCAAGGTGAACACAAAATTCTGTGACCTACATAAAACCATACACTTTTGAACTGTGTTTTCTTGTGCTCTATTCTTCATAAATGTCAAGTTCGTACTTTATAAGAAGCTTGTGATTTTGCAGTAGAAGTTTTTTAATATGTGCAAGCATTCCTCATCGGTTGTTCACCTTGCAGAAAAAAAAATTACTTTTTCTTAAGAGAATAGGGAGTATGTTCTCATTTTCAAGCTGCTGTTTGACATGCATAAAGGGATACTTTTACTTGCATCCTAGATGAACTGATGATTTTATATGCTGCTTGCTGAGTTTCTAGCAGGAAATATATCCATTGCTCACATACTGTTAAAATTAATCATCTAATAGGAAAGGCCAAGTGCTTCAATCACAGCTCCTTCTCAATACAATTTTATGGTGTGTTTTCAGAGGAAAAAAATATTATGCTAATAGGAAGATCTGCAATCATAACAAGATGGGTTGTCTGGGGCTAAGGCTATTGTTGCAGCACTGCTGAGCCCTAGTGGTAGGAAGCAGCTTGTACTGGAAGCCAAAAGGCAACCTTTGCCCAAGATTTTGCAGCATCAGAAAGGTGTGGTTGAAATCAGTGCCCACCTTGCTTCGTTAGAACCTTTGAAAATGCTAGTGAAGACCGCTAAAAGAATATGCACAAACTGAAAAATTATTAAAAATGTGTGCATACAAAGGAGTTATCTGCTCAATATGTCTTAGGTCTTTAAATCTCTATTTCAGACCATCTTCAATTTAAGGTTGATATGCCTAGACAATCTTTTCCTATATTTTCATAGCTGAGGCACAGAGATGCAAAAGCTATTGCAAAGCTGCTCACTGTAACATGACATTACGTTTTTGCTTGACCCTGCACATATTGTCAGATTAAGTGATTGAAATCTTGCTCCACATACAATAAGGATTCCAGAAATGGCAGAAGAGCATGAAGAGGAAACCCCAGTTATGCAGTCAGCAAAATAACACCTTGCCTCAGCTGCTCCCAGGTCTGTCAAAGGAGAGGCATCAGCCCCATGGGCTGGAGGTCACACCCAGCACCATAAGAGAGCAAGAGCAGGTAGGTAAAGCATCTTACTGAGAAAGGGAGGGTACTCCATAGGGTATAATTGGAGGTGTCAGGAAGATAATTTTGGGATTAGACAAAAATTATTACAGGATGTTTAGGGGAGAAAGCAAAAGTAGGGAAAAGGAGCGATCAACATGGTTTGGGAAGTAGCAAGACTTAGAAAATGGAAGGATAAGAGCATAAAAAGGCTTGACAGTGCATAAAGGGGTTGCTAGTCCATGTGATTGGCCATGTTCTGTGCATGGTCAATGCAGTTTGTCATCTCTGACCATTTTCCCAGGTGAGAAGACTTCTGCTGTGTGCATACCAGTGTCTGAGTGCTGCAGTCATAGGGGCCTATGAGCCTTGGGCCCCAGTAACCAAAGCATGAGATGAGATGTATGTTCAGCATGTGATTGCTAATAAATATCCATCCAGACTATCCACCGAGTAGGACAAGCAGCCTGGGAGCCAGGTATCAAAGTGGCCATAAGTCTGGGCAGAATACACGTGTGAGTGTCTGTGATGGGTGTGGAATGCATAAGAATCATCCTGCATCATGCATCATCCTTGTGTAAAAATAGAGCATGATCATGAAGGAAGCTTGGAAAAGCCTTCAGATTTGTAGAGAGACAGGAAAAAAAGCAAGGAGCATTAGAATAATGTGGTTTACTCCAGCTTACTTGCAAATTAAAATTTTATTCTCATTTTTCACCATTATTGATAATTTAACTGATTGTAATCACAAATTTGTGACTGATTATAATTCCCATCATAAAAAAGTATTTGATGGACAGAACTAACACATGAATGCTATTATGAATGCTTTTTATTCCTAAAAGTTATGTGCAGCTGAGAGTCTGGCAAATAACCAAAGACAGCCTTTGCTGAGCTTATTTCACTGCAATACAAATAGACTCTGTGTGTGTGCGAGGGGAAAATCCTATATCTGCAATACAAACAAGGTCGCTTTGATCAATGACGCTGATCAGTGATATCTACATCTAACTGAGCTTCACTGGCTTATTTAGGCAATTGCATGTCCCAAAACTAATGGAATCCTTTCTAAAACATTACCACAATGAGCTCACCCAACAGAGTAATTATACAGATCAAATTAGTGGAAAAAAAGATGACAATTTCTAATGAAGCTATATTGCATGTCCTATATAGAATTTATAATACACTTCATAAAAACATCTATTCTCACTTAATCATTCCAAGTCTGAATGTAGACACAAATAGAGAATCTGATAAATCATAATCGTCGGCATTTAATGCTATGCATAAGATAATAGGCATTTTTAAAAGACAATCAAAATCTTCTGATAAAGTTAGTGCTTTTTCATTTCAGTGCAGATTATAGATATAATTCATTCCAGCATTAGCTAGCTGATGAAAAGCTTCTGTTTCAGTTTTCATATGAACAGAATAAATGACAAACTTACTTAATTACATCTATATTGCACTCTTAAATAGAGTTAGAATGAGAAATAATTTACAAATAGTGTAAAAGAACAGACTTATAGACTTTTATGCATAATCTATTTACTCCATGTGCACCCTGAATTTGTTTTGCGAACTTACAACTGAAACAAAAAATAGAATAATACTAGCTAACTATTACTTGCAGGAAACTCCATTGCAAATGAGGGGCTAACTGGAGTATATACAGCTGTGGTTAATTCTGATAACATGAGCAGTTCTGAATTAATTCTTCCTTAGCAACTCGATATTCAAAGAGTAACATTTGACAATATGTAAAAAAATAGAAAAGAGATAGGGTAAAACCAAAAAAACTCCCAACATTTACTTATTAAAAATTCCATGGAAAAAAAGAAAGTCTTCAGAAGCATGAAGTTTATCGATAAAAAGTTTTACAAGGGCATAAAGAAATCTAATAGCTATTAGTAATTACAACCTGAGAAATGACGGTTTGGAATTAGTTTTAATGATTGTGAAATGCTTTGGGACCTTTTTTCTCAGTGAATAAGAACAACGTAAAATCCTGTTTCTGCTGCAGAAATTAAACACAAATGTCAGTTTTGTCATTCTCAGTATAGTAGTGCTGATCCTTTGAAGTATTAATGTTCTGTTTAGCAAATCAAAACCAGCTGACCTATGAAGTAACAAAATGATACTTAAAAGGAGTATCCCACTCAGGATATCTTTCTGTGATCATTGAATGATATCTCACTACATCTTAAAAGTAGCTTGATACTGAGATCTTTCAACCATGAGAATATGATTTATGATACTTCAGTCACCATCGCTATATATGGCTTCACTGACTTTAAAGAAATTTTCTGGTCTACTATGGAGAAAAGACAAAGAATGTAGTGTTATATGACACAACATATAGTAGTTACAGCATGATATGAAATGGTACAAAAAGAAGTTTCTTTTACATTATCCCTGTTGGTCATTATCTTCCCTTTTAGCACATAACTTCCCTTAGTCAAAAGATGGGGGGAAGAAAATGTATCCAAAAATATTTAGTAGAACATACAGGAAGAGAGAATGGGAAAAGCACAATGTTTTAAGTATGAGGTTCATCTGAAAGAAAGTCTTTCTTCAGTCTACTAGTTCTAAGCATCAATATAAAATTAATTTCCATGTAAGTTGGAAATCCAGCAACTGCTGGTTTTAAGCTTTCCTTCCTTAGAAATGAATCTATTACAAATACCAGACTTTCCTTTACAAGAGTGTATCACTGCTTGTTCAAAGTCTACTGACAGAATTTTCAACTTATCTAATCACTGCCAAAGTTGAAATACTGCACTGTGCACTTTATTGAATAACAGTCATCATTAGGAAGCTTTATTATCTTTTCTTAGGTTGCCAAGCACTTTTAGAAGATCAGAGTCACCTCCTGTATATACAGAATTACAAAATAATAAGGTAAAACCAGCTCCTGGAAGATTGCTTTGCTGTGATCTTGAGAAGTCATCCTGCATAGTTCCCTGGGACTCATCATAGAAACTCCCTTGGGCACCTGGTCAGAACACCTCAGCTCAGCCCCAGCAGCAAGAACAGCTTCAAGACTTTCAGTAGTCACGTTTCTAGGTTTTAGGGAGCTTTCAGGTACACAACTTGCATGACCATTTTATCTTACAAATATCTCTTGTGGGATATAACTAATCAGAGATGGAGGGACTGACTGAAGATGTCTTCTTTTCTGAGCTGCTACACTTTCAAGTATACTATCTACACAGCCTAGTGGAGAATAACGTAATTTGTGCACACAAACCCAAGGATATATAACACTACTTGAACACAATCCCCAAGGGAGCCATTGGTATTTTCTTGTTATTGGTCTTATCTCATATTTGAACATGGTGAACACTCAGACTGTGCAATAATTCAGCCTGAAAAAAGTAACTGGTAGCTTATTGCTAGGAGGTATATCTTCCTGTTAAACATGAATAATTTAAAAGTCTACTATTAGACATAAGGGATTTTGTAGTTTTAGTGGCTTTAAAATTGTATTTCCTAAAGGACCTTCAACAGTGAGGAGTGTGAAGATTTTTGAACTTTGATATGAGCTTTTGAAACTTACGGTCTTTGAGGCATACCAGATTAATTCACAAATAAAATGTCACTGTAATGTCATCTGAAATTTGTGGACAAAATTTGTCTTGGGTGTTTTTTCTCCAACACCCTGTTTTAGAAATTCTTGCTTTCTCCAAACCCTTTCCTGCTTGATTGCAATTTCATGCCATACTCACCCTCTTCTTATGCTCGTGCCAGCACAAATGTTTATGAGACCATGAAGATACCTAGGTTAATTAAATGGGGAAATGGGTGAAAGGATAGACATGAGAAGAAAGAAGGGAAAGGATCTCTGTCATACTTTGCTGCCGGTGAAAAGGTGCATGGAACTATATTCTAAATCATAAAGTTCACAAGTTTAAATTTAGCTCGGGAATGAAGAACAAACATTTCAGCCAACCTTTCTTAGCACTCACTAAAGCATTAATTTTTCATGGTTTTGATTAGCCACATTTAGGTACAATACTGCTCATTTTTAGTTTAGGTTAAAACTCCCCAGAGACCTTTGGTTTTCAGTGCCTGAGCTGACGTTTGACAACTTGTGAGGTGTCAGATGAGTACTGATGAGGCTGGGAACTAGGTGTTGTCTTGTTAATGTGCTTGGCATTGAAGTGGAACAAATTCACAGCAGAAAGAGCCTGCAATAAATCACGGATGAGGATACATCTTAGAGTGTATGATGCATTTTAGAGGTCTGGACATAGCAATTTAAAACTGGATTTGGGGTTTTAACGTTATGAATGAGGAAAGCTATGATTGCAGCTTCTGATTTTGAACTGCATCTAGCATACAGACTAAATATAACTAAAGGCAATTTTAATTACATACCTAAGGTAGGTGGGTTAAATCTGAGACTAAGTGAAAATATTAAAAAAATTGCATGACAAATATTTAAGCATAGAGATTAACTATATAAAAGAAAAAAGCTTAGAAGATCCTAACCTCATAGTATCACTGCAGCTTACATCTTCCAGATAATCTGAGCAAGAAATTTTAAGAATTCTAGTTTTCTTCTGTAATGATTGATAACTGGATACTTTGAATTTTTAATGACTGTGTTCCCAGAGTTCCAAAACAGCTTCCTTTGAAAAGCCACTATAAATAAACAAATAAAACTATAAATAGAACAGGTAACTTATCTGGTCCTCTATAAAATAGACTAATAAACTATTCTGTGTGACCACTTCCACTGAAAACTTTGTATGCAGTCAAATATTTTGATGCAACTGTCTGTGCTAAGTCTTGATGTATTTTACTTTTTTTTGCAAGACACAACTTATGCTCCTTGGCAACATCTGACATTTTATGCATTAAAAATGTAATCATGTGGCAACTAAGGATGGTGAAATTATATCAGAATAGTATGATAATGAAGTTCACTTTGAAACAGTGTTTGGTAAACCACCTCTGTGCAGGATCTCTTCACAAACATTTTGATTGCCTCTTCTGTTTAATACAAGTTCATAGGAAAGTGTTAATGAAAGACAGACTGAATCAAAGACACCAGAGATGTGTCAAAACCAAGGATGATGTAAATCAGAGAATTTCAGTTTGTATAGAATCATGTAATGTTCTGGGATGGAAAGGATCTTTAAGATCATGGACTCTGACCATCAACCTAACAATATCAAGTCCACCACTAAACCATGCCCCTAAGCATCACATCTACATGCCTTTTAAATACCTACAGGGATCATGACTCAACCACCTCCCTGAACAGCCTGTTCTAGTGCTTGATAACCCTTTCAGTGAAGAATTTTCTCTTAATATCCTATCTAAACCTCTCCTGGTGCAACTTGACGTTGTTTCTTCTTGTCCTATTGCTTGTTATATGGGAGAAGAGACCAAGATCCACCTTGCTACATCCTCCTTTCACGTAGTTGTAGAGAGCAATAAGATCTCCCCTCAGCCTCCTTTTCTCTAGGCTAAACAACCCCAGTTCCTCCAGCTGTTCCTCAAAAGACTTGTACTATGGACCCTTCACCAATTTTGTTGTCCTCCTTTGGACACGCTCCAGCACCTCAATGTCCTTGTAGTGACAGGCCCAAGACTGAACATGGTATTCAAGGTATGACCTCACCAGTGCCGAGTAAGGAGAACAATCACTTCTCTAGTCCCAGTGGCCACACTATGACAAATCAGGATGATGTTGGCCTTACCTGGGCAAACTGTCAGCTCATATTCAGCCAGCTTTTTACCAGAAGCCCCACGTCCTTTTCTACTGGCCAGCTTTCCAGCCACTGTTCCCCAAGCCTGTAACATTGCACGGGATTGTTGTGACTCGAGTGCAGGACCCAACACTTGGCCTTTTTGAACTTCAGAGTTGGTCTTGGCCCATTTGATCCAGCCTGTCCAGACCTCTCTGTAGAGCCTCCCTTACCCTCAAGCAGATGAAGACTCCCAGCCAACTTGGCATCATCCACAAAACTGATGGTCCCCTCAATCCACTCATCTGGGTCATTGCTAAAGACATTAAAAAGAACTGGCCCAAATACTGAGCTCTGGGGAATACAACTTGTGACCAGCCACCAACTGGACTTGATTCCATTCACCATCACTCTCTGGGCCCAGCCATATTTTTACCTAGCAAACAGCATACTCACTCAAGACATGGGCAGTTCAATTTCTCCAGAAGATTACCATGATAAACAGTGTGAAAGGCTTTACTAAAGCTTCAGAACCATCCACACTCTTCCCCTCATCCACTAAACAGCTTACTCAGGCAGGACCTGCCTTTCATAAACCCATGTTGACTGCACCTGATCGTCTGATTGTCCTGTATGTGCTGCATGATGGCACTTAAGATGATCTGCTCCGTAACCTTCCTTGCATCAAGGTCAGGCTGGCAGGCCTGTAGTTCTCTCAATCCTTCTTCCAGCCCTGTCTTGTAGACGAATGTCACATTTGCAAGCCTTCAGTCAGCTGGAACCTCCCTGGTTTACCAGGGCTGCTGATAAATAATTGAAAGTGGTTTTGTGAGCACTAGCATTTGAATGCATCTGCACCAAAGTAGCCAAAGGAAAGCAGTAACTACCATTTCTGTTTAAATAACAAATAGACAACCAGCACAACTACAGACTGAAAACAAGTAAGGAAATGGTCAAAAACAGTATGGCAAAGTGTTCTAACTTATGGTGGAATCTTCCGATTCTTCCTTGCACAATACTTATAAAGCACGTCTCCCAGTTCTCACTCAGAGAAACATGCTGTTGAAGATATTCCAACCTTCTGCACCTACAACACTCCAGTTTATACTACAGAAAAGTGTTGAGGATGTAAACATGCACACTTTTATATGAAATTAAAATGCTAATGTGCTCATCAGACCTAGCAGACCTAGTCCACAATAATGCCCCAAAATTTATGTATTGTACATGTTGGGTTTTCAGCTCTTTCGGTGTACTGGTCGAGTTGTAATATATGCTCTTGCACAGTTGGCCATAGTAAGGTACAGGAATATTTCCTGAAATTTCCAAAAGAGAAGTGTACTAATTAACTACACTTCATAAATCCTATCCAATTCTATAGCCACCAATTCTGCAGTTTTTGGGACAGTATCAAAACTTTTTAGAAAAGCTCAGCACCAGCAAGGATAGACTTGTTGAATTCTTTTGATGCCAAGATGCTCTTGTACCTCATCCTTTTTAAGCTTAACTTTTACCAGCAGTTGTAACATTGCAGTGTAACATAGAAAAAAATTGTTCAAATACTTTAACAGAAGTTATCTAAGTAATATTCCTTACAATGCTAATTATATGAGACAGCAGCCAATCACACATTCATGATTCCAGAAATCACAAATGTCAGTACTGTCAATGTTCTTACACAGCTGTGACAAAAGTAAAATAAGCTGGGTTTTAATTTTTTAATAATCCCATTATTCCTTCATTCCATTTTTCTATTATCAACAATAACGTTCAAATAACAAATAATTCTGACAGAAAATATTCAATATTTTCTCTGAAACTGAGGGCTTTGTTTTCAAACTGCAACAACTGCATATTCCTTTAAGTATGAAGATAAGAAAATAGGCTGATAACTGGTAACATTAAGAAACAGAACTAAGTGAATAATAACATTTTCCTAATTTGTTTTCTCTTTTTACTTTTTAAATAGAGATTTTAAAAAGAAAATATTTCAAATAAATACTTTTGAAATGTTTATTTCCTACTTTACATTTAAATTTAGTCTGAAAATATAAAAAGTATTTCATGTTGACTTTCATTATGTAACATCTGTAAAAATAGTTTCAAGATAACATGGTTGAAAATTCTAAATTGAAGTTACATTTTTAACATATCTAAAATCAACTAACATTTTTTTTTACTCAGAACTTTACAAAATGTATTTCAGAAATAGATGTTTCTGGAGATGTAACTTATGAAGACTCAGAAGTAACTTTTCCATCCCATGAATATAGTACTAAACATAGAGTAAATTTGTTTGCTTCTAATTTCACATCAATTACACAAATAATAGTGCAGCAAAATCTGAAGATTGCAACATTCAAAATTCATCTATCTTGGTGTTTTGGAATACATGGCCTTTAGAGATCCCATCCAACCTAACACATTCTATATTTGTCAAAGACTAGGTAAATGTCAGATATTACAGGGCATTGGTTGGACACTTACCAGATGACCATAGTTCAGAAGTTCTTCAGATCTCTCACATAAAAGCCGTCAAGTTTGAAATGCTTGTCCTGTTAGTGCCAACAGCAAACCTCCCACTGACTAACATGTTGTGAATCAGGCTGAGCATGCATGGGAAAAGATTTGGCTACACAACCTGCAGCCAGGAACATAAATGTGCATGTGTTATGCATATGGGTATCAGAGGAAAATGTAATTTGCATTATATATTTGGTCTTCAAATTTCTCACAGAACTAATTTTTCTATGTCTACTGCTTTGGAGAACAGAAATGTAAATATATTAAAAAAATCTAGTTTGTCTTTGCCTTTCTTGTTCTTTTATTACCAAAGTATCTTTTCCCGAAAAACTGAAAGCTTCAAAGTTCTCTTCAGTTCTTTCTGACTGTAAGGGTTATGTTTGTTGAATAAAAATGAGAAATATACTGATGATGTATATAATGATGTTATTGGATCAGCAAAACTTGTGTAGAATGATGGGTATCAACTATTTACAGTAGACAACAATCAATAAAGCCAAAATCTGAAACATTTAAAAAATATTAATAAAAAAAATCACTCCCACAGAAAAAATAATGTTTCTTCCCCACTCACACTGGCAGGAATATTACAGTTTACAATTCATTCACCATGTTCTCTGATTTATCCTCAGGAAGGAAGGCAGCAGGGAATAGGCTCTATGAATCTTTCATGCTGTGAGAGTGTGCTCTAGTTTCTGTTGCAACTCAGGGAAGTCCTTGTGTCATGCACTCATCCCACATGCAGTGCCATGAATTTGGGCATGTGCAGCAAGTCTGTCACTTCCCTGAAGCACCAGTCCCACTGTGTTTTTGCAGATGGCCTGTAAAAGATGTGGCCAAGCTGTCCAAAAATGTTGGACCAGATACCGTATTACAAAAGTGTATATAACTCACTTCTGTAACCACACTACACTCTTTTTTTGGGGTTTTTTTATAGGTCTTTATAATTTGTTTAATTTCTTCAGCTCAGTTCTCAGAAAACATCGCTTTAGTAAAACCTTAAACATCTCTGCCTCTGCACAATAAGCTAATTATTCAAACCGGTATTGACATCTCTCAGAAAAGGCATTTACTTCTTAGTTTGGTTGGTTTGTTTGTTATCCATAAAATAACCCTTTATTTACTCACAGTTTTGTTTCACTGTCTCTCTTCCAAGGATTCAAAGGCGAGTCTGTATATCAAAATTCCTTGAGAGGCCCGTCTCTAACACAGAAAGCTGCATCAACTCCAAAAGGATCTTGTAAAAGTTACCTACTATTCTGTGAAACAAAAATCTATTTTTTTTTTTTTTAAAGAATTAGAAGAAACAACTAGGTTAAGTAAAACTAATCTTTTAGTGCCAAAATTTGGCAGCATCAGCTGAGATGTTAATTAAAGGTTAATTGGTTAATCCTACCAACTGAAATGGTAAGCACAAGTATACTGTTACTCTGGTAATCATTGTTTACAAACTTTACTCAGGTCACAGTTTAACTTTCAGTTACTGACCTGTATCAGGGACTAAATACCTAATTCAAAGGTATTGCTAAAATTTATAGTTTCAGGTTCACTTTTTAATATGCTAGAATTTATTTTATTTTGTCTCATATTTACTTGATAGTTAACGTACCCTATGAATATTTAACTAGTGCATAAACCATCCAGCGTGTATTTACAACGTTCTGTTTATTTCAGAGATATTTAGATGAATTCTCTAACTCCTAACATCAAAGTCTATCAT
Source organism: Merops nubicus (assembly GCF_000691845.1). Classification (NCBI taxonomy): domain Eukaryota; kingdom Metazoa; phylum Chordata; class Aves; order Coraciiformes; family Meropidae; genus Merops; species Merops nubicus. The sequence continues at coordinate 34,580 of NW_008591805.1, read as the reverse complement.
GCTTGTTACTCAGTGTTCTAGTAAAGCAAATGGAAACACCACTTCGTGCACAGACTTAAACTCCTGCAGGCACAGGGAACCAGAATGCAGTAATCTATTCCATAAGTGGAATAATTGTGGTTGAAGAGTGGTTATAAAAATTCTGATGATTAGTAGCCACCTTCTAATTTAGTCTGAATTTAGGTGGACCAGTATTTATCTCATTATTATAACGCTATTGTCCTTTAACTTACTTAACTATAATTTGTTTAATAAAATGAGTCTAAAAGTGAGTTATAGCCTTTTTTTGATGACAGAGGAGCCAAATGTTTTGTTTTCTCTTATAATTTCTATGAATAATGACAACACCAGAAAAACATGAGTGAATACCTACTTAGAAGGTAAATGCAAAATCAAGGGATAAAAATTTGTTTTGTTGACCTGGATATAGGGCACCTATGTTTGGACACATGACACCCACATCTGGTCAAAGCAGAATCTTTCTCCAATCAAGATCCTGCATTCTATCCTATACTTAACTATTTTCCACCCACATAAACAGAAAATTTAAATACACATCTTAAAATAGCTGTTATCCTAGTGTCTGCTGCCTTCAGCTGGACTGCAGAAACACTTGACCTCAATCTCTCCTTCAAGAGAGACCAAAGACAGATTGAAACCAGCCTCCCACGTTTCAGGTGAGCTGAGTAACCTTAATAACCCAACTACCAACCCCAAATAAGTGGGCACACTCCCCATACTTATACCTCAGTCACAGCTGCCTGCTGTGCTAAATGAACCTGAGCCAGCCCTGTGTGATTTGCTCAAGCTTCTGGACTGGCAAAAATTAATCCAGAAGCTCCTTTGTTTTCTACAGGGTCCTTCTCAAGTCACCTCTTCCCTGCCACCAGCAGCCTATGAAGAACTCAACCAAAACAACTGCTTTCCCAATGACTCAGAGGTTCACACCCTGACTTTTCTACAGTAACCTCATCAAGTACTACTGCTGCTCCAATTTCTTTTTTGTTTGTATTTACTGCCCACACGCCCCCAACTCCCATCCTTTATTTTAATCAGGACCTACTGGTCAGATCTTCAAAGTCAGCTTGAGCAAAGCAAAGTAAAAATATTGCTCCCTTATACCAGCACATTGGTTTAGAGCAATTATACCCACTTAGAAAGGAGTATAAGAACTGGTCCTTAGATCTCCTGAAGGAGAACTCAGAGAGGGAAGAACTAGAAATCCTAAAGTAGAACAGGTTTATTTTACTCTGAAAACAAAGTAAAATGCTATTCTCAAAACACTGTTTTCAATATAGCAGACATCAAGAGCTGACATCACCAGAACCATCCCACTAGTCGCTTTAACATATCCTAGTGTTTAGTTTCCTGTTTGTTCCCTAAACAGGGTAGTATTCATCTTAAAGAGAAGGATAGAAAATGAGCACATTCCTCACATCTCTCCCTCAGTCGTAGCTGCCTGCTGTGTTAAATGAATCTGAGTATTGACCCTGTCAGTAATAACCCTGGCCCCAGGAGTTCATACAGTAAGACAATGTCTACCTATGATTATTGTGAAGTATATCTGCAGAATATGAACGTTAAAGTAATCATCACATTTCCGGAGGTTTAGGATCTTTCCTCCTATAGAAAAGAAAAGGAAAGAGCTACAGGTATATAGCTTCCCCTTCATCAGAATTTAATATGTACTTTACAGAATCAGACTACAAGTACATCTGTTGCAGGTTCATCTCAGCTGGCAGCTAAGTACTGCACAGTCACTTGCTCACTGCTCCTGTGCCCAGAGAGAATAGGGGCAGAGAATATGAAAAGTCAATCAAGAAAAGTCCTAGGCTGATACTAAGAGATATTAATAAGTGAAGGAAAGAGGAAGAAAGAAAAAAAAGGAAAAATTAAATTAGGCAAAGAGATACCACTTCCCACAAATGGGCCAATGCTCTTAGATAAATGTCTACCTTCCTGAAAGTCAGCCTTCCCTGAGTTTTTATTGCTGAGCACTGTGTTACACAATACAGAATATCCCTTTTGTCACTTGCATCAGCTATCCCAGTTGAACCTCCTCCTAACTCCTAGAGTACTCCCAGACTGCTTGATAGGGAGCAGAATTGGAGAAAAAGAGGACACCTTGACACTACACGAGTACTCTCAGCAATAGTCAGAACATTGTTAGGTTATCAACAGTTTTAGTTACAAATCTAAAACAAAACTGCATGTGGGCTGCTACAAAGAAAATTAACTACATCCCAGCCAAATCTAGTACAACGTCCACCCCATATCCCACACCATCAACATCATGGCCAAGTCATTCTTCTGCTGACCATGTGCCCAACTAAGAAGGACATTATCATCAGCAGGGAAACCATCAGCCCAATTCCTCCTCCACTTTTAAATCATAGACCAGTTATCCAACATGCCAGATCACTGGAGGGAGGAGTAAGTCAATGCACTCACTCACAGCATAGGGTGTGCAGACAGGAGGTAAGCTGATTCTGAAACCATGCAATAGTAGATGGAAGGACCCAGGAGATCAGTCTGATCATCTTGTCCTGGGAGCTCCACTTGCTATAAAGAATCAGGCAGCCTTTTCAATAGCCAAAACCACCCAACTACACCCCAGGCAGTCAGGTCTCATAGAGCTGGTTTCTTGCCCAATCTCCAAGTTAATGTGGAAGGTGGGGGCACCTGGTGGCGATCTCCTAATCAGTTCCCACCCAAGGCTGGCCAGACCCTGCGTGAAAACCAATCAGGAGGGTCCTGGCTGTGGGCATCATCCGTATGCCAATTCTCATTCAGGGCTGGGGGTTTAACCCCAGCACTTCAGTCATGCAATCCAATGTATCTAATACATCCTCATTAGCCCAGCCTTTCCCTGTCCTTTGGCATATGCATAGATATCATTCTCTTATGCTGTTGGCTAAATCCATAAAATCTCCACTGAGTTCCTTTGATTCATGATTTGCATTTCATCGGTTATGGTGGTCACCCAGAACAGGAGGTATGGCATATTGTATTGAGTTATTGGGTGCCAAAGCCAGTGCACGTCAAGTCAGTGTTGCACCTGCACAGCTTCTTGCAAGTTTCATCCTCTGTTGATTTAGGTGTTTCCTATTGTAGTACTTCTTATAAAATATAACTCAAATAATAGTTATTTTCTCCCAAGATTAGGTTGCCTGAGGTACATGCTTGATTTCTCCATCCTCCCACATTACCCACTGAATGTACCCACATCCCTGAGTGAATGCAATCCCACAAGTGAGTTTGCCTTTTCCAAAGGGAGGAACAACCAGTGCTGTCCTTCTCACTCATTTTCCTACACACACTTTGGGGAATATACCTTCTTCTATAATATGTAAGAAGTCTGAACATTCAGGGCCAGGTTAACTATCTGATCCTCTGGTATTAACCAGTCAAGCAGCTTCTGATAAATTTGCTGCCTAGTGCTTGTGTGTCCCAGCTTCCATTGCTTTCAGTATAATCTTTAACAGTACATTATATTATTCAACCTTTCTGAATGCTAGTGTGCAGTAAAGAAGTGTAACGCAGCCAATGTCACGTTTCTTGGCCACGGTGCTTGTGAGGTTGTTTCAGAAATAAGTTCCACTGGCTGACTTGACCCTTTCAGGGGTGCCATACCACCACAGAACTTACTTTTCAAGACCCAGGATGCTGTTTTGTATGGCACTATGGGCTACAGCGTGTTTCCAGCCATGCAATGGTCACCTCCACTATGATACACATCTGGCGCTTGTCTTGGTTTATAACTGCTGTGTGTTATAATCAGTCTACCTGTCCTCCCCATATTGATGTGCAGCCAGTATCCTCTGTACCAGATAGGCTTTCACTGCTTGGCTTGCTTGCTTATGACATGTTTTGCACTCATGAATAACTTGTGCAATGGCTATGGTGATCAGGTCCACCCCTCGAGTTAAGCCCATATATATGTTGTGTTACTTTACTGGTGTCCCAATGCTATATGGGCCCACTGACCTACGAATAGCGCACCATTATGTTCCAAATCCAGGTCCACCTGAGCCACTTTGATTCTGGCATGCCACTCTACTTGCTTATTGTTTCAGTGTTTTCAGTGGCACGGCTCTTAGGAACACAAGTATCTGCACTGTGTGTCTTAGGCACACGATATACTTTTACAACAAGGCTCTACCCAGCAGTAACGTCCTGCCATAATGCAGCAGACCAGATGGGTCTACCTCTGTGTTTCCAATTGGTCCATTTCCATTGATGCAGCCACTCCTGCTGGACATTTGCCACCATCTTTGAGTCAGTACAAAGACAAAGTGCTGGCCACCTTTCTCATTTGGCAGCCTCTAGGACAAGCTTTACGGCTTTCACTTCTGCAGACTGACTCAATTCACCTTTTCCTTCGACATTTTCAGCAACTAGTCATATGGGTCTCCACAAAGCACAGAATCATAGACTAGTTTGGGTTTGAAGGGACCTTTAAAGGTCATCTAATCCAACCCTCTAGCAGTGAGCAGGGATATCTTTAACAAGATCAGGTTGCTCAGAGCCCTGTCTAACCCAAGTATGGAGCATCTTTTCATCTCCAATGAACCCACCAGTAAATAGATCATATCGCTTTTCATTCTCTGGTGATTTATTACACAGTGGGACCTCCTTGGCACAGGTCATCTCCTTGGAAAATTATTTGAAATCACTGCCTTCTGGCCAATCTATAATCTTTTCCAGAACTCCAGGGCAGTGAATAGTGTGAATAGTTCCCTATTCATACCCATTGTGTAACCAGTGCTACCCACTTACTCCATATTGTGTTGGTTACATAACATGTAATAGAAACCCTTCCTCTGAACATTCAGCACAGCACAGGCAACTACAGTGCCAAAAGGATATACATTTCCTTTACAGCTACTTCTGGAGTAGCTCAAAACCTCTCGTATGCTGCTAATATCTCTTTTTCATTTGTGGTGTAGAAGAACCTTAGATCCTCTATATCCCCGGCTCCAAAACTCTAGATGTTACCTGTCTCTCTGGGTGCTTTCTGCCAGAGGCTTCAAGTAGAGTCATGTTCCCTGACTGTGGTGCAGAGCACATTTCTCACATCTCCTGTCCAGAATGCCAGGGGCTACCACGAGCTATCTCCTGTTTGAACTACTCAAAGGTTTGTCACTGCTGGGGGGAGAAAAGTTCTTTCAGGTGACTTGATAGAGAGGACTCACAATCTGACTGTCATGGATTAATCTCAGCCAGCAGCTGAGCACTGCAGTTGCTTGCTCAGTGCATTGGCTAGTTGTGTGATGCTCAGCTGCCAACCAGGGTTAACCCACAACAATGATTATTCTCAGTTGTATTTAGGATGCCTTATTCTGGAAGCAGTGCTGTTAATTTCAATGAGGCTGCTGAAGGAATTGGACAACATTAAGTATAATTAAAGGCTTTGAGACCATCAGAACAAATAACAAGAAAATGCCATTATAATCCACATTGTTTCTTGAAATCAGATTGTTCCAAACTTTATATACTATAACAGTTTTTAAAATATTTTAAGCTATCCTTATATCACAAAACTTAGTAGATCTGAAACGGAATTCTTTTACTCTCAGATGCGTGTTCTGTACCCAAAGAAAGAAGCAGATGAAAACAGAAAAGTTTGAGTTCCAAGCTACAGAAGTTGAGTTGCTATATGTATTAACTCCTTAGCCTATTACTATCCAAGGAAAATGTTCCTTTATTTTCCTGCTCACAGACATAGGCAGATTGAAGAAACAATATAAGGAGGCAAGGTTAAAATATATCAGCAGTTTTGAAAAAGTCTGCACTCTATACATAATGCCTACAACATGAGCTGATATGCTCAAGCAAACTTTTCTTTTTTTTTTTTTTTCCCCCCCATTGGTAACACACCAAAAGCAAAACTCCAGGGATAAAATTAGACACCCAGACTCTGCAAACTCACTTCAGTTTGTAAGTTTTTACTCTCAAGGTTATCCTATACCAGTGATGGTTCTTTGCTGCTGGTATTTAACCTAGTGAGATGAAAGCTCTGGGGACACACAGCCATGTAATTTGCAGTAGTAGCCTACCACTATGGCCACTAGCAAGAAAAGCCTTTAAGAGCATATACTCAGGAGTATTTCACAAGCAACTGTTTTTATCATAACTTAGCAGCAAGATTTTTGTGTTTGCTTTCTTCATCTAAGAAACTAGGTATATGACAACTAATGAGCAAGTTTTTATTGTGCAGCTATGGAAATTAGTGTAGTTCAAAGCCACAGGACACTAGGTACTGTTCATGAATTATAGCTGGTACATGTACTAAGACAAAAGCAAATAACATGACAATTTTGTGAAGAACCACACAACTCATACAGCAATCTATTAAGGCTTCTGAGCACCTCATTAAAAGCATAATATGGCTTCATCAGGGGTTTAAGTATTTTGATAGGAATAATAAAAGTTAGACAGCTCCCATTTGGCTTCAGGTTGAATGATATTCAAACACAGTTTTCCTTAATTTATTACTCTTCTGCATTTCTCTGCTTTGTTTTCTTTGCTGCCTCTTCCTCAAGATATTCTCACTAAATGAGAGTGCTACTGATGTGGTTCTTTTTAAATGACAGTATCTTCCTCAAAAGTCTACACTACAGGCAGCAGCTACATATTACTCCATGATAGCATCACCTTACTAACAAGGACCAATTATGAGAATGAAATAGTTGTCATACTTGTTATCAAGTACATTCATTTACTGTTTAACAAAGATCTAATACAAAACCTGAAATATAATAATCTAAGAGCTGCTGCAAAGTAATTTAATTCAAAGTCCTCAAAGATTCAACAGAATATTTTGGAAGAAAATGAAGTACATGTTATATGTCACTGAAAACCAAGCAGAAATTGATGGTGTTTATCTTTAACAGGCATCAGGTACTGTTTAAAATCTTATGTAATTTTATTATCTGTAGGTAGGAGAATAAGTGATCTTAAGCTGATTTTTACTCTTTGCATTATAAAATATTATAGAAATATGGTGAAAAAGAAGAAATGAGATAAATTCCTCCAGCAAATTCCCAGAGGAATAGCAAAATAGAACATTCTCTTTTAATAAGGTAGGGTGGAAACAGGGTGTTTGGGAAAATCTTCTGACTGAAATGACTTGATGTTCATAAGTTTTGGGTCCTACATTGATTTTTCACTGATGTAGTAGTCATAAATTTAAATTTATTAAATATGTACACAGGAAATTCTCCCTTTATTGTTTCAGTACAGGACATTAGTAAACAGACATAATATTTGCCAATAAGAGTTAACATTTTCAGGTATTTAATAACGTGAGGCGGCAAACAGATCCACATACACCGATGCTCCCTTAAAATATATGTAGGTTCTGTTTGATGGGTATGTTTACTCTACAATGGAGGAAAATTGCAAATATTTGCAGAATATTTGGCAAAGCATACTCACTCTTTGTAGGTTATAGAGGAGTCCTAAAACAAATGAATCCAGATGGCTCTTCTGCCTCTTCCACTATGTGTAAATTTAGAAAGTGGACATGGCAAATATGCCTGGAAAAGTCACCCTCACAGGCTGTTATACAGCTATTACCAGACCTACTGAAACAGTCATTCTCATTCTGCTACTTTTTTCTTGTGCACGGAGGGTAGGAAAATATATCTATTTAATCATATATTCATAGACCTCAGACATTTATTAAACTACTCACTTCTGTTTAATATGTCCCTATTCAGCTGTTTTAGGACTACTCTCTCCTCCACAGGTAAAAAAAGAGCAAGATTCCAACATCCCACTGTGCAGCTCTTTACACCTATGCATGTAAAGTAAAGGAAAAATCTATCTTTAGCACCCTGCATCTAGCAGGAAAAGGAGTAAATTTTCCTGCTGAGCAAGAGCAAATGGATCACTTCTCTGTCTTTTGGCAGACTTAAAAGGTAGAGGAAAAGAATCCCCTAACACAATAATTCTACTACCACTTTCCTTTGAATAAGGAGATTACAAAATATATGGCACCCTAAAATTCAGGCATTGGTAAGTGTTTATATATTACATAGCTTCAAAAAATGGAGACAAAGATAAACTTCATGTTATCAGAGCTTACCCAATGGCAGAACTACTCATATAATGCTTTACGATATGCTTTCCTAGAGCTAATGAATTTTGTTTTCTTGTTCAGTTTTATGTCCAAGAGACTTACAGTACTTCACAAAAATTCTTCTCTGTTCCTTTCTTCCTAATTTAGTTTTATCTTATAGAACACTTATTTAGACACCATGTAGCTGATGAGCTTGTCTCACCATTTAATTAATGTGCATAATAAATCACAAAATGTCACAAGTGGAAAACTGCAAAGTTTGTAATAATGTAATAGTGATTTTGTATCCTATATCCTTCAGCTCTGAGAACTAAAATTGACTCCGTCGGTGTACTGCTGCCTTCGCTTGTATATATAAACCAAACTTACACACACGTCCAGTCGAACTCATCCAGGAGGGAATGTGCCCCCTATTTTTCAAATGTGAATTAAATTGGGCTTTATGGATGGGAGCTATTACAGTCCTGGGGGACAGAATTCAGCTACATCATCTAAGCCATAGGTCTAGAGCTAATTTTGCTTCTACACAAAGACTTTCCTTCCAGCTAGAGCAGATGGCAAAACTCTTCCATCTAACTTCCTGGCCGTTCGAGTTCTCTGACCTTCTGTGGCTCACCCTGTCCAGAGACAGAAAGTCAGGGAAGGTCCACAGTGCTACATCTGAGCACCATGTGGCATAAGGTCAGTGAACCACTAAGGTTTTGACGGTCTGAATCCCTCAGAACCCTTGAAGATAGAATGCATTTCTCCCTCTAATACAGAAACAGTGTTCCAACTGCTCAGCAGATGCTTAAATCATATTATGGCATTCAGCCCAGTGCCATAGAACAGATGCAGCTTCAGTTTACTATTTATCTTGATTGTTGCATTAAAATTATGTCCTCAGTCACCCTCCATTCACTTTAGTTTCATTCAGGTAGATAACATTTAGAATGTGATGACGAAATTACAAGTTTATTCATGATGCATGTGTGTGTTGCCCATGCTGAATATGCAGACATCAGACAGAAGAAATTAATCACTGGATTTTTTTCAGTATTTTACTTGAGGCATGCAACCTGCTCCAAATGAAGAGCCCCAAAGATATAAAAAGTTTAATAAACACACATACTGCTTACTTTGTGTTGATCCATTGCTTAAATTTATGAAGAAGAGCAAGCCAAGTGGCTATCTGCACTTCATACTATAAGAAACAGAAAAGCAAAATATTAGCAGTTAAAAAGCTTAAACTTCATCCATGTGATTTCATAAGTATGACTTCCTTGCATATCTTGACTTTAAAATACTCACAGCTGGAAATAACTTCAATAGAAACATCCATTCCAGACAGAAAATCCAAATATTAGTTGTATGTAGTTAAATCTTTTAATCCCAAAATAAGATGCAAGGCTCCTGAGAGAATTAATTAATTTAAGTATCAGAGGAATGATTTTGCCTTATTGTTAGATATGTAATGCATATGAGCACTAGGAGAATGTTTATATTATTTTTATATTTCCAATAGAAATGGTATTCAAGTATTTGTATATAAATTTAAATAATACTTGGAGCAATCAGTATTTCTGCAGAAGGGAATTTTCTGTAGATTCAGAAGTAAAATGTGGATCACTCATTTATTTATCATTTCTCTGTATTGAGGAACTTTTGTCTAATCACTCTGTTTGGAATGTATTCCTAAACATAGAAGGCAATTAAATTATTTGTCTTCACAGCTCATCAGCTTTTATCTAATCAGAGTGCCTTCAATACTGATTTCTGTTCTTGTGTATCTATTTCTGTTGCGTTTGCTTCCCTTTTTTTTGTTTGTTTTGGTTTTTTTTTGTTTTGTTTTCCTGTGGCCACATGCTTACTATCAGTGATGGTTTTGTTTAAACATAAGTTGTCCTTCTCTAGCTCATGGTCTCTCTTTCTTGGTGGAAGAGCCAAGTACACTGCAGAATTGAGAGCCATAAACTACAGAAAAGTGAAAATACGGTCCCCACTGAGTTCCTGAGGTTAATTGGATCTAAAGCATCCAGAGGCTGAACAAATCAATTCCTAAACCTACAAAAAGTAATTAGATTTATGAACCTACATTGGTTTTGGTTTGGGTTTTTTTTGGGTTTTTTTTTTTTTTTTGGTTGGTTGGTTTGTTGTTGGATTGCTTTTTTTTATTTACAAATTATAACACAGAACTCCCTTTTCTCTGTAGGATATGAAGAGTAGGAAGGAGAAAAGTATCATTCAAACATGGGTGTCTTAGATAACCCTATAGAGAACAGAAAAGGGCAAGGCAAAGTCATTGTTTTCTGTATCACTGCTGCCTTTTTTCAAGTGTATTTCTGTAGAAAGTTGTGCTTTTAAGGATTTATACATATTGCTACAAATGTCCATTTTTCAGGAGGTCAGAACATGGATAGAAGAATTTGCTTGGGACCCAAACGGTAGACAAGATACCACCAACCTGCATCAGGAGAGGCTGTATCAGGAGAGAGGTTTCTAGTGAGGACACAGAAGTAGCAGTGCCATTAGAGTATAACTGTGTGACACAGTTATATACCTCTAGCAATTCTAGATGAAACAATCTGGAAGGGAAAGTTAAATTGTTAACAGTCTATTTAAAAGAGCATGCTGGAAAAGCCTTATTTGTTTAGTTTAAGGAAAAAAAGAATGCTGAGAGGGATATGTTTGCTGTTTATAAAGACATCGGTCTGGAAAAAAAAGAAAAACAAGCACTGTCTCAGTGTGGTGGATTGACTTTGACTGGCCTCCAGGTGCCTGCCAAGCCTCCACATTCTCAACAGGGCAGAAGGAATCATGATGAGAAAGCTCATGGGTTGAGTTGAGGACAGGGAGATCACCAGGTACTGTCATAGGCAAAACAGACTTGACTTTTGAAAATTAATCAATAATACAGTAGGATAATAAAAAATAAGAACAAAAGTAAAAAATCTTCCCCACATCCACATCTCCCCCTCCTTCTTTCCAAACTCATCTTCATTCCTAACTCTTTTACCTCCTTCCCACCAGTGTTGTAGGGGAATGGGGAATATACGTTCTGGTCAGTCCATTACCCTTAATCTCTGCTGCTCCTTCCTCTTCACACTCTTCACCAGCTCCAGTGTGCGGTCCTTCCCACAGGAGCTAGTCCTTCATGACCTAGTCCAACAGCGATCCTCACTATGGGCTGTAGTTCTTCACAAACTTCTCCAGCATTGTTCCTCTCCATGGGTTGCAGTGCTGCAGGAACAGACTGTTACATTGTCTTAGTCAACCAACAGCTGAAATAGATAACCCAGAAGTTCCTTTTCTGTCCTATAATCCAATATACATTACTACCATCAGGAAATTGGTACATTCCATTATCTATCATCTCACTTTTATTTTTATTTAGCTTTTCAGTTGAGAAGTTTCTGATTTTACTTGACATTAGTCAAAGTTTCTTCTGAGTAAATGGTGGTAAACTTAAGGGTCAGTCCTAAAATAAATGGGCTCAGAAAACCAGCAATGAAGTGTGACAAAAAAAAAAAAAAAAAAACACCAAAAAAACTAACAGATAATTGGAATAACACTTGCAATCTGTAAAGAGGATTTAATTTTGAAATAGCTGAGTAAAAAGTAAAAGAGAATTAAACTTGTCTCCTTGCCATGCTTCTCAAGGTCAGCTGTTTTATTTTAGTGAAGTGACAAGAAATTTCAATGTCCCCTTTTGTCACACCCTAAGTCTTAAGCATCCTGAAGGCATGTAGAATTTACTTATTGTTTGTTTTGATGAGACAAGATATGTGAGTGACAATAATGTGAGGGACAAAGTCATCCACACAAAATCAAACAACTTCCCAAAACTCCGAATGTCAGTAAGAGCTATTCAGACTACACAACAACAAGGACAGGCAATTCCAGTTTTCACAAATCGTATTCATATTACCCACTCAGTAACTGCTGAGTGCTCAGTTAATCATGCCTGTTAGTACATACAAGCTTTTAACCAGTGCCTAAGTAGGAAGCATATTATTTCTCAGAATGAACAAGCTACAATATAGTCTTTGTTAGATAAGAAACAAAGATTAAGCTTAAAGTTAACCCTTAATGAATTACATTTTAGGTAATCCATTATAATACATATAATAAATAACTACATAAGTAAATAACAGTAACCCTTTTTTTCCTTATAGATAATTAAATAGAAAATGCAAAACCAGAAACCTTGAAATTATTAAAAGTGTAAGTTGTAAACTATTAGGAGTTTTAATTAAACTGGGAAAAATAAATTCTACAAGTAATTAATAAAATAAATTTTCATTAAAAGAAGCTTTCTGACATTTCTCTGTCTAAAACAGGCTAACATAAAAACTATTTAAGGATCCATTGCCAAGATACAACAGCTAGCTATTTGAGGACTAAATTTAAAGAGTAAGGGAAAATTTTTATATTGGAATGTTGTACCTAAAGATTTCAAAGTCATCAGTATTATGTCCAATTTTATAGATGGAAAAATTATTTAAATATGACTGAACAGAATACAAGGTTTTGTTCCATAAAGCTTTGTTGAATTTTTCCATTTTGGAAGGCCTGATAAGAAGCATTCACAGAACTCCACTTTACTTCTATAAAGTAAGATCTGTGGCAGGGAATAAGATTCTGATGTTGCAGAAAATTGGTCAAGAGTATATAATGACAGTATTTCATAATAGTAATTCAAACAATATTTATTTTGTATTTATGTTTATGTAACTGCATGTCACCATATACCTTATATCAAAGAAAGGTTCTCAACATCCAAGCGGATCACTCGAAATCATACAAAACAGTTAAATATCAACCTGATGTAGTGCAGTCATTTTTTAACCAACATTTGAACCTAATGTATTTTCATAGTCTTGCACTGGACACAGTATTAATGTACCAGTTTTTGCTATAACTCATACCTGACTGGATAAATAGTTCACTGAGCCATCCCTCCCAGCCTTCCTCCATTAAGTCATCTTTAAGGTCCATTAGAAATCTCAATTATTGCATAAAACCCTTGATTTTCAACCACTGGAATAAAAAAGAGCTTCATTTCTCAAGCTGTTATAAACAGACTTACTAGGTACATTTGGCTGCATTAATTTTTTTTTTTTTTTAAAAAAAAATGTATTTACAACAGCAAATGTAAGAATGCAATTGCAAAAAGTTTGTAATGAAAAGATGTACAGGGAACAAAATAAACTTATAAAAGTTACCTACATTATACATCTCTTGCAGAAAATAACAAATTTTGCTTTTCTTATTTTTAATTGAGGTTCATAAATACTGCCCTAAGAAAAACATCCAAAGTCCTATGGTTGTTTAAAATCTGTTACTCCATGTTTTCCTGACAAGTCATAGTAGCTGAGCCATAGTAGATTTTCTATCAAGTAAGAATGACATTTTAAAAAATCTACTTAAAAAAATTACATTCTTAAATCAATTAACATAATTTAATAGAGCTGCAGTGTCATCACAAAAATATCTTATACCTAGATGACTGTATTTTTTTTAATTTTTAAATGTTTATTATACACAAAAGTACAAGCAAAAAAACTTTACAATATAAACACTTAATGAGATAAATACATTTGTGTTTGTTTTTTTTTTTTTTAGAAAAGTTTGTTTCAGATAATTTATTTTAGCTCGTAACTTGTATGAACAGCACCTATAAATAACTTGGACTCAGTAAAAATTTAAGAACACTTTTAAAAGTACTTTTAACTAATCTGACACAGTTTGTACTTTTATCTGGGCCATATCACAAAGCTAAAATACTTGGCTTGTGTTACTTTGACATATAAATGCTGAGCAGTTTAATTGCAGTGTTTATGATCTTATGAAGCTCAGACAAAGTAGTAAATAGTCCAGGATTTCACAATTCTTTTGGTGACATCATATCAGAGAGATTTGAAAGTGTCTTCTTCAATTCATTTGGAATGATTGAATGCAGAAGAACTACCTTCCAAAATCTTTGTAATCCATGTCTTTACAAAATGCTCTGAAAGTATTTTAGCTCATCCTTTGGATGATCTTCAGGGGATCTATTCGCAGTTTCGAAAGCTACAACTTGTCCCAGCAACAGAAAACACCTTGCAATCTCATGTCCTGATATCCTGGCCATTACATCTGGCAATATATATCATGTGTATATCATATATACATAGCTGATATCATCCTCATCTCTACCTTCTTTTACTGCATTAATGTTCTCTAGAAGCTATTTCTACCTGTTTGGTTTTGTTTGGTAGGTTTGGTTTTTTTTCACTACACCAAGTCCTAGAATACAAGAGATGAAACAAGACACTCACACTAAGGAAACTGATACCTCATACCTTACATTCTATTTTTTTGAACAACCATGCTTACTCAACATTGATCAGTGGCTGTAATAGTAGAAAATACAATTTGTGAACATAAAATAGGTGCCATTGTTTGTTCTTCTTAAATTAACTATGCCTCTCTGGTAGTGCAAATCACAGCTATGGCATGAGTTTGTGCCAATAACATTTTAATATCTGACTGTAAGTCTTAAGAAGCTTTACCTCAAGTCCACTCATTGCTGTATTTTAGATCCCATGTGTCACACTTCTTCATTCTCTTTATCATTCTTTAAAAAGTTTATCATTTTTAAAAAAGTTTGTAGCTCTTATTAATTTCCCTTTTCTCAGGGAAAAAAAAAAAAAAAGAGGTCCCTTTTCTAAGTAAGGCAATGTCATCAGTTTCTGGATTCATTCATTTTGCTCCAAAATTCCCATTATTTTCTTAGCATTTCTGACAGTGAAATCACCTGACTGAAATTATCTGAGGATTTCTTTGGGGTTTCTAGACTTTGTATCAAGAATTACATAATAAGACATATGGAAGTATTAATGTATGATCCAAAGATACAGTCTACAATCAGCCCTGTCAGTCATGAATTACTGACTGCTTCATCATAGAATTTTCTTGGTAGTTTTATAACTCCGTATTTGCATAAATCTTTTGGAATCTTATCACCTTATCTTGTGAAGTCAGTGGAAGATCTATCTTTGACTACTGCTCACATAAATAATCTCCTAAATTGGAAATATTGGATGTATTAATCTCAAGGGTACCTGGAAGAAAAGGAGGGAAGAAGTCTCCTTTTTATAGAATACCTTGAGGTGTATAAAAGAAATAATATGTTGGTTTCTTGACCTGTACTCTGAAAGATAATCTTTGGACATTAAAAACACATTTGGCATGTATTATTTGAACAAGTCTATCTTACTTAATAAGATATAAATAAATAATAAAAACTGAAATAAATTTACAGTTTATTTCGAGCTCATAACACCAGATTAGACTGAAAACGTTGCTTAGTCTCATTTAAGAACTTGAAATAATTGCATTTTGCTGTAAAAAATCTTAATCTGTAAGACATAAAGTGGCAGGGAGTCATTAAAATATTTTTTTTCTTCATGATTAACAGATTTTGCCTCCATGTTACACCATCTAATAGTTCAAAATGAGCTATTACAAAAATTGATAAAGCCCCCATCTAGTATGACATGCACATCCCAGTGACCAAGACTTACAGGGTAACTGTCAATTAAATTCCTTATTCTTAAATGTGAATACTATATGAAGAAGCTGATTTTCATGACTATCTCTTGAGTCACAAGCTATGACTTTGTATCTGTCCTTTTCATCATCTCCATACCATTATGCAAATATAGTTTCTGGCTGCTCATATCTTAGTTCAGTCTGTCTGTTATTTATGCAGCAACACTGGAATATAAGCACTTCCTTCCTGAGTTTCCTATTTTGATTTGTATACCTTTAAATACATTATTGCAAACATTTATCAAAATATTGGATATAAAGACAAAATGTGTGTTCATAAGCTAACAAAGCCCCATGGCTGAAGCTGTAAATCCATCATGTCATCACTACTGCATAGCTCTATGGCTCCAGCCCCCTTGTCTGCATCTCAATTCACTGCCTAGTGCAGCCACAGATGATAACAGAAAACTTGCCATATTCTAGATATTGCAACAGTGAAATATATCCTGTAACTAGATACATAGTGTCAGAAGTATCATTTTGTCTACAGAAAGTATGATTTCTTTGTATATTCCAGACAATACCTAATTTTTGAGACACAGGCGGCAGTTATAAACTAATGGTATGCAACTTTTACAGCTCTATTGTCTCAAGAGAGACTTGCTTTCAAAAACACAACTAAAACAAGAACCAGGGATTAGCTTCTCTCATTTCATTCTTATTTTATGCAATAAACACAATTCCTGTCAAATAAATAGAAGTATATACTGTCAGACAAACACCACCAACACAGTGTATAGTGTTGACAATTATTGCTGTGGTGATAGGCAACTCCAGGCAGCTTGCTTTTATTACATTTTTTTACATCAGGTCTGTCCCCTTACTAGAATACATCATCAGAGCAATGATTCTTTGTGTTATTTGTCATTTCAGCAATGTTGGCTAGTGTAATTCTTCATAAAGAGAGTGACATTTAAAGACACACTTCATCAAAATGATGATCTTCCCTGTCCAATGCAAAAAAAAAAAAAAAAAAATGCTTTCTTGATATTGTAGGTATGGTGAAGAATTTGATGATTTTTAAAGAAAATAAATTATTTGTAAAAAATGACCACAGCACAAAACAGTATCTAATCTGCAGAGATTTAATAGCACATTATCGTCTAGTGAAACAAACCAAGACAGCTATTCCAAATTTTGTTGGAACTCGCAGGAAATCTGAAGAGGAGGAAGAAAAGTTCTTTTTATAGAAATTTGTGAGTGGGAACAGTGTCACAAATAGGAAAGGAAAAGAAAACTATCAAGCTGAGGCTCCAATGGAGAGTCACCCAACTTTACTAGTCAGAATTCATAAATCTGAGCAGTAATTCCTGTTGTTAGTCTTTGACCTTCCAACTTGGCAAGTTCTTTAAGAGGACATTTCTTGAGCAAGGACGAGAGAACTCTTGCAAATGTCATTTATTCAGTCTAATACAATTAGAATTTAAATTTTATGTCTAACCCACACTGCAAGACATTATTTTTCAGAATTTTTATCTATGATGATCAAATTTTTCCTTTTAAAGAATATGAGATATTCCTTTGGTAGAATCTTCACTTCTGATTTTGGAAAGAGAAGAATATATCTTTTTTTTTGCAGAAGTTTAACTCTAACAGATGGCATCATACACAAAAGAGGCAGAATGTAACTGTTTCAGCACCTGAAAAATCAACATATTATTATTTTATAGCTTGATAGTAAAGCCTCAGCAACAGCTACATTGCTACTCATGCTTCCTTTTTCCTCATAGTCCTTGATAGTATGCATGCTGAGATCTTTCTGGTTTGATAAAGATGAACTTTTATGCCAGGAATGTTTCATCATTTTGTACACTATCTTATGTGTTCTTTGGCTGTTCATTGAATAGGTTTGCAAAAGAAGTTGTTAACACATATGGATATATATAACATTTAGGAAGCTCAGATTTATTTTACTTTGTCACTATTAATCACAGTGATGTCTCAAAGGTTCATTTATTCTCCTAGAGTCAAATTCAACTTCAAAGAACTACTGCTTCCACCTTACTGGTTTATGCTGTTTTAACTCTCTTTTTCCAGTTAAACGACACTTCATTTTGTACAAAGTCCAAGATTTGCAATCCAGCTACTGTTTATATGAGCTTTTCCTTGCAAGTTTGTGGCCGTGCACTATATCATTTACCCTGTCATACAATCTGATGACATCTTGTCATAAATATCTGTGCAGTTATTTCTGCCTTTTGCAAAACTTATTGTTAAACCTCTATGTTACACAAGCCACAAAGCTTACTTAATTAAGCATAGTAATTAAAGTTTCTCAAAGTTGTTCCATCAAATCTAATGCTTAAATCACAGATCGTTTTTGCAGTATTAACTCTGTATTTGTAGTCACTTCATTTACTGTTGTCTTTGCTGGCTTTAGTCTCTGTGAAACACTCCCCTACAAGAATTCCACAGTGATAACAAATGCTACAAAACTGATCATACAGTCTTACCTTGGGCAGTTTGCAGATTCTCCGAGGAACAGTGCTCGTCTTTAAAAAATTATCCAAATAAACTTCAGTGCTTTTAAGCCACAAATAATTAATGTCTGAAGAAGTTAAATAATTTTAGATATTTAAACTGAAAAGTTCTTCCAGGTGTTTTTTTAATGCTGTTAAGCTGGAAATCAGTTGTTTACTTGAGAGAAGATTGTATAACAGATTATAGAATTCAAAGTGAAAAACTAATTTCCTACCATGAGATTATCAAGGTTCTTTACAGAAAAAAATAACCCCTTTATTTTCATCATTGTTTAACTCTCAGAAACAGCAACAAAGCAGTGAAGTATTACAATAATGTTTAGTTACAACACCTTTGTTAGGGAATTCAAACCTAAAGTATGTGGCTTTGCATATGCTAGTACTTATTGATCAATGTCCCATTAAATAGAAATTTCCCTCCTGTCTCTGTTTCTTTTAGTTTCTAGTGAGCTTTTCCTTTTCTCGTAAAAAAATAAAATGAAAGACATTATTTAGTAACCTAAAGGGTAATTATAGATAAAAAAGCACTTTTAATAATATTTGCCTTAAAGAGCTCTTTTATTTAATGTAAAAGCAATTTTAGCCATTACAATTTTCCTATTAAAAAGTTACTGTGAAACCAAATTTACATTTGTATCAGCTCATTGTAAGTTAAACTAGACATTTCTGTCTGAAGCTATAAGCCATACTGCAAAATTAGAAAGAAATATCTGAAGACCTCTTAGTTTCCTAGTCTGTGGTATGGATAGTGGATTTCCATCTTAATTTCTATTATAGTCAAAGAAGTGTTAAAAAAGTCTTCAAGGAGTTGAAGAAAAAAAAAAAGTGGTCAGTTAAAAACAAAACAAAACAAAAACATATTTTCATCCAAAAAAAGCCTATAATATTAAACATAGATCTTCAGCATATTAAAATTTTTCTAAGCTCATCTGCCCATTTTCCTTCATAGTAGTTAGAGAATCACTCCTTCAACACAGTACTTTTCAATGTTTATTTATTAAAATCAAAGGAAATAAAGGAAATAAAGGAATCAAATAAACAAAACCAAATGAAAGGTGATTTTACTACAATAATTGTTCTCATTTAAAAACCAATAGATATTAGGCTAGAATATGGCAGTTCATCTGTTTATCTCCATTTGTACTTATATTCACTGGGATAGAGATAAATTTCTTTATAGTAGCTTGTATGGGACTATGTTTTGAATTTGTGACCAAGGCAATCTGATAGCACAGCAGTGTTTTAGTTACTTCTGAGCAGTGCTTAGCCAGCATGAAGGACCTTTCCACTTCTCACACCACCACACCAACAAGCAGGCTAGGAGAGCACAAGAAGCTGGGAGAGGACACAGCTGGGACAGCTGACCCCCAGTGGCCAAAGGGATATCTCATACCATGTGACATCATGATCAGGAATAAAACTACAGGGAGAAGCAAGGCTGGCTGAGGCTGCTATTGTTTAGGGGCTGGCTGGGTATTGGTCTCTTCGTGGTGAGCAATTGGGTTATTTTTTTGGTTGTCATTAGCATGTGTGCATGCAGTTTGCATTATTACTTTGCAAGAATGAATCATGCATCATGAAAAGGATGTTCATCGGTTGTCTAAAGTATATTGGTTGTTCATTAATTGTGAAAAATATTATAATAAAATACAGGAAAGTTCATGACTACAGCTTTTTTTCAACTGCATACAGCTTGGAATGTCAGGGTAAGAATTTAAATAAATATCCGTTGACTTTCCATTAGCACCAGACGTAGCTCTATGTAACATATCAACTACAAACAGTGTGTTTCCTTAAACTCTCATATGCTTTAATGCAATACCTATGTAATTGCATTTAAAGCTTTGAGAAAGTGGAATTTTACCTGAAATATACAGGAAATACGAAATGCATACATTTTAAAGTAGAACTATTTCAATAATGTAACATTTACTCACCTAGAACAATGTTTTTAAATGAAGTGAAGGAAACGTGGTTTTTAAAGTTACACTAAAGGTATAGCTTCGGTGATTCTAGAACTGTTTTTATTTCCAGGTAAGAAAATTGTAGGAAAGTTTGGGAATAACCATAATCAGCATTCAATTATTGTTCCAATTCCCCTATGTGCAATGCTTGTTAGATACAAAAGGGACTTTCCTGTCTAGTAACCAGGGAATTATTCATGTTTGAAAAACATAGTTTTATTGCCACTAGGTAAGATAAGACCATTGTGTGGATGTCTAGCCAACATGAATCAAATTACGAATTTCACTTTTGGCTTTAATATTTTGCCTTTGTAAGTAATTAAAGATTTAGGAAAAAAAGGTCTACGGTAAACTAGGTAGCTACAGTTTATTCAGACATTTTTAAAGCTTTTAATAGAAGTTCTTTACAAAAATAATAAAGCATTAAAAATCACTGACTGATTAATACTGCAAACTGTTGTAATGAATAAAATTAAAGTCTAGGAATTTAAGAAGTTGGAATAAATAAGAAAAAAAAAATGTTCTTTTCTCACAGAGTGAAGGGTACCCTGCTTCAAGAACAGTTTCTCAAGGTTTCTAATGAGTAACTCTCAGAATTAAAACAATTTGACAGTAGAGTTATTTGGGGGATCAGGATGTTAAATATTTAAACGGTGGTTTGAAAGAAGTGAATAAAGAATGTTGCAACAGTGGTTGTTCATGAAGAGTTATTTTTGATGTTGAATGTTGCAGGCTCCAAGATTGCAAAGAATTAATAAGTGGGCCAGTAAAATGATAAAATCATGTATCGACAATAACAAGGAAAATTACGTAGAAATTATTAATTTTGAGTTTATATACATTGATAGCTCCTCAGTGACTGAAAACACCGTGGAAAGAAAACTAAGCAACTTTAAGGAGAAACTAATGAATTACCAGATGAAACATACAGTAGTCAGAAGCATAAACAGCATGTCATGACAGATATGATTAGAAATGGCCTACTTAAGTGCAGGTGTGAGATGACCATATCAAAGCTACAAGACTTCTTTTCCTGCTTAACAATCAAGTATTTTATCTTCCTACAGTGTCCACAGAGCTAATTTAATCTCAGAACCTCCCACGTGCATATGATGTTCAAGTAACGTGTACCAGAAGAACGTACAAAGGCATCTAAGAGACACTAGGTTTATGCCTTCCAGAACGTATCTGCAATTTAGTACAAAATTTAACAAATTTATTCTGAAGGGCCCTCAGTATTATGATCTGTAGAGCTGATCACTTCAAAGGTGTTTCTGATACTCCTGAAAAAAGCACCACGGCCCTTATATATCTTTGGCAGAGGGAAATAGTGTCATATCTGTTCACCAGGTTACCTGGCAGCAGAGGTAGAATACTTTTTTTGTCTGTTTGCTTTAACTGCCTTTAAAAAAATGCTTAAAGATCAAAATGAACTCTGCAGTCTGGCTCTGAATGATGCTCTCCTTCAAAAGTAAATGAGGCATGGAACTCAGACAACATTTCTAGCCATATTTTCCTGAAGCTTTCTTTTCAACACAAATATTCTCAAGATAGTAATGATAAATCAAATTGTAGACATACATAGGCCTGCAGCATGCTGAATTAAGGGTGGTGGGGAAGGATATTATATATGGAAATAAATAGCTAACAATATAATGAAAGCTAAAGGCAAAAATAAAGCAGAAAAAACTTAGTTTATCTGTGGCAAATCATATAAGCATTTCAAGAATTATTTTATATGATTAAAGGTTGCATTAAATATCTTTTGAAGTGGATGTCCCTGTCCTTGTTTCTCTCTGACCAGATTGCCCTAGGCATTTTCTTCATTTATTCCATCTCTTTGCCTATATTGTTTGTCCATAAAACAAAAATCTAGGAAGACATCTGTCAGAAAATTCCTCACCACCTACAAGGATGTCTCACACGTTCTTATTTAGAGAGGTCCTTCTTTTCAGTCAAATTACTTGTAAAGCTGTGGGTGATAACATACAACACAGTATCAACACTGAATGTTGTATCACTACCTCAAGGCAGTGCTTTCTTTTGCATAATAAATCTGCATGTTTACCTTAAAGAATGTCAATCATTCTATATCCAGACTGCCTGCTGATTAGCTGCAATGAAAGACTGTAAATTAGTTCATAGTAATTATTGCAGATTAAAAATGTTGCTTTTTTTGACATACCCCCTGTCACAAAAACTCAGAAGTTAATGCTACACCCTTCTTCATGAAGAACTGCCAATCTCACTGACTTTGGTGGGTGATCTAGCAAGCACTACCTAGTCCAGATTAAAAGTTGCTGGCAGCACAAGTTAAAGGTAACTGAATTGCACACTTGAAGCCTATGCAAGGACATGCAAGGCAGCTCATATATCTTGACCACACTAAGATAAGTCATGCAAGTGATGCAAAGATGATTTGCTTGCTTGCAGTAGAACTGTGGTTCTAGGGACCTGTTTGCCAAAATGTGTAGGCACAGATCAGTCGTGTTAGCTTTCGTTTCCCTGACTTGCTGAGTACTCAGAAGGGATTCAGAACCATAGGGTCACACCCTCAAAATATGTTTGACAGCAATCTTGATACTATTTATACTGGTTTAGAGCTTGTAGCTCACATAAAATAACCCATAACATTTCTTCACTTCTATCACAAACTACACAACAGTTGCATTTATAGTTTAGAAACTTCCACATTTATGAGCTAGGCTCAGGTTAAGTATCTTTTTTATTTCCCTTGCACGGTAGAAGACATTTTCTCTCTTAAATCTCAGTGGCTTTGCAGGGATTTTTACTATTTTTTTTCTTGAATCAATTCTCTCTTGCTCACTGGGACTAAATATTGTAAAGCTATGCAATGTGGCAAGCACAAACACGTGCAAGCGTGCAGCTTGTGAACCTTCATGTAGACCCTGCCATTGCTTTCTCAGCCTTTCTTTATATATAGTTATTTTGGTAACTTGTTTCCTAGCTTTCTCTAAACCTTTCCCTTAATCGCACAGTTAAAACAGGCATTTGTTATCTACTTCCTGTACAACACTTAGACTTTTTGGAATAAGCTCTTTTCTATATTCATAACTATTGTATATTGATCTAATCCCAGTACTGCAGCTGCCTGACCATATCCCTTTCTATTCTTAGGAGATGCCTCAATGATTGAATAAGTTGAAATAACATGATACAGCATAAAATAAGTTATTTTCCTTTTCTATAGGCAAAATCTATCAGAATAATAGAATGTTTGGGTTTGAAGGGATCTCCAAAGGTCATCTAGTCCAACCCCCTGCTATAAGCAGGGACATCTCCAACTAGCTACTCAGATCAAGCTACTCAGAGCCTCATCAAGCCTGACCTTGTATGTCCCTGGGGATGGGGCCTCCACCACCTCTCTGGGCAACCTATTCCAGTACTCTATCACCCTCATAGTAAAGAACTTTTTCCTAACATCTAACCTAAATCTACCCTTTTCTAGCTTAAAGCCATTACCCCTCATCCTGTCACTACAAACCCTTGTGAATAGTCCCTCCCCTGCTTTCTTGTAGGCCCCTTTCAGGTACTGGAAGGTTGCTATAAGGTCCCCCTGGAGCCTCCTCTTCTCCAGGCTGAACAACCCCAACTCCCTCAGCCTGTCCTCACAGGAGAGCTGCTCCAGCCCTCTGATCATTTTTGTGTCTCTCCTCTGGACACACTCCCACAGTTCCATGTTCTTCTTGTGCTGGGGGCTCCAGAGCTGGACACAGTACTGCAGGTGAGGTCTCACCAGGGCAGAGTAGAGGGGCAGGATTTTCCATCTCTAGAAATTACTCTTATCAGAATGGAGCTGAAATTGGGATTTCTTTCACACGTTAAATAGCAGTGTGCAAAAATCAGAGATAAACCTCATATGAAAAGTCCAATCTTTGTGCATCTCCAGAACCACAGACAATATTTTCAGTTTGTAGCCTGTCTTCAACAAAAACTCAGCCAAAGCTACATACTAAGCTCATACTAAGCACAGTCTTTGTTCATTGCTGTAACCATTATTACATCATAAGATAAAGTGCAGGTTTAACAGCCAGTCAAAAGAATCATATTTTCTCTCAAAGTTAACCCTACTGTGGTCATTTTGTTTTTCAGGAACACAGAAAGGAACATTCTGGTCTATGGAATTTGTGTGAACTACATTAAGTGTGCATTGATATGTGTGAGTTATCCTATTACCTGGTTATGATGATATTTTGTTGTTCATAGACAGAAGTAAGATATTTTCACTAAATTAGAATGTTCAAATCATTTGTCATAATTGCTTTTGGTTAGTAATTAACTAAAGGTTATTCTGTAATAATAATGCAATTATAGTAATATCATAATGTAATTTTGTTAAAAGCGATCTGTGCCATCATAATAATTACACTCTCCTGTGCTAATAACTGTGATTAAGAAATTATTAGAACATTAATATCTACAGTAGAGTATAAAAATTATGGACACAGGGTACTTGCTTGGAGTTTCCTATATTGTTATTGGACATCGTGTTAGGCTGCTTCTGCTAGACAATTTTAAGATAAACAATGTAAGTAGTATAAACAACTGTTTTGGTTTTAACCATAAAGAAGGATGACTTGTGACTACCTACTTATTCCATGAGTCTGGCATAAAATGAGCCTAGAACGATTTTTATTTTATTTTATTTTATTTAGGCCATCTGTAGTTTTACATTTCAGACTTTTCAAATGTGATTCACAATAGCGATTGTTCTGTGTCACTGAAAAATCTGGTACTCACAGCAGCTGTCTGTCTCCCATAGTGCAACTACCTACCTATCTCCCTCTAAGAGTCAGTGCCCCACACCCAGAAAGAGGCAACTATCCTGCAGCCAAATGTGTTCACATTTGTATTCTGAAGAATTTTTTTTACTAAATAAAACTGAATGTAGCATTTTACAGTGTTTATGGCATGGGACTAAAAATATATCCAGTCGTACAGTCTCTACCTGCAAGACTCTGTCCTCATGTCAAATGATAAATCCTAGAATTGCCAGAGATTTGTACAGCTATGGAATATGCACTCCAATCTTGTTTTATCTGCTTTTCCACACCAAGTCACTGCAGGCCATAGGCTGATTTGGTTCACACAGGGTAGAGAACAAAGAACAGCCCACAGGCAATGTTTACAACCAGAACTAAGACCCTTTGAAAATAACCTGCTCTGAAAGCAAACATTAGCTGTTCCTAATCCCATTCCAATAAACATGTCCAGCCAATCAGGAAAGAAGATATGCAATAATTTTACTCTCAGAGCAGGGCTTAGGTAGTTCACAGATGGTTAAAGGAAAAGGGTAATAACAAACTACAGGATAAAATAAATGCTGTGTATCCTTTTCTAGACTGTGGTGAAAATCTCATTAATAGCTTGGTCCTGTCAGCAGATGTGTTGGCCTGTGTAATTTCCTTGAATACACAAACTCCTATTTCTCTCCCAGTGCTCACACTACAGAGGTGCTTTTGCATTACATGTGGTGTCAAATGTGTATCAAAGAATGAAATCTACCTCTTAGATTACTTAGGATTTTGTACAGCTGGCACAAAGCTGCTTTCCTTTCAGCTGCAAGATTTACAAAGTACAAGATTTACTGGTTATTGAGGAATGCATACCTCACCTGATTGCTAAAGTACCCATTCTTTGGGCAGAAGGGATGCAAGAAAAACCCAGGGGACTGTGAGAAGATATTAAACACAGAGGTCTAACTTCAAGACCACCTGAGGATCACCCAAATCTTGCTAAGCCAGACAAGGAATTGCATACGATGGGGGAGGTGGGGAGGAGGTGTGCAAAAGAAGAAAAAAAAAAAAAAAAGAAAAAAGAGTGCTGCTAGGCTCTCAGCTCTCAAGACTAGGTATTTATCAGCATACTACCAGGCAAAAACAAGCTCTAAATGTTATAAAGATGAATTAATGAATGACAAAGCTCCACACTAAACATACATTCTTCTCTCCTTAATCACTGGATTATTCTTAATGGTTCTCTCAAACCCTCAAGACTCCTTTCAAAGTCTAGATTTTAAAAGGCTACTTGGGTTAAGCAGAGAGGCAAAAGCTATTAGAAAACCTGTCCAGCATTTTGTTTTATCTGGGATGGTGACACCAGGTCACTGTCAAGGAAAACCATTAAGAAACAGATGCTCAACTGTTTCACTTCTTCACTGAATAACAGTTACAGGTAAGTAATTTTCTCTGCCATGAAATACAGCAATGTGTTTTATTGCCTTAACCTTCCAGCATTTTATATTTTCACTAGCAACTACATCTTTTCCCTCAAATTAACAAGGCCATCAACAATAAAAAGAATGAAATAGCTAAATAGTCACATATAAACTGTGCAAAGGTGAAAGCAGAATGCCACACTACTAAATTTTTGAGAATAGTTCAGACATTAATATTGTGGCAAAGTTTGTGGACAGCAAGTTCATGTAATTATTTGATTTACAGGAAGCGTTTTTGGCACAACTGCATTCTGTTGGGATGTAGCTATCGCAAAGGGAGGCAATGGTGCAGAAACATTAGTTCCAAGTACAAAGCCTTGGAAACAGTGTGCTTTTATAGAAAAGTCTGTTTTCTAATGCAAACCTTCAAAGTCTCAACCGATTTTAATTGCAAACACAAGGGAGAAACCTGATCTTTGTAGATTCTTTTGCTGTTCATCCTTAAACATTCTTATAATACCATGTTTATGTATAATCACATTTTTTTAAAACCAATACCATAATTTATGGATGTAGAAGAAGAAAACAGCAGCACCTTCCTAAAATTCTGATAGTAAAAAACAGTGTCAATCAAACAATCTAAACAGTCATGAGACAAGAAAAATCCAAAAATCCAAAGCAATATTCTTAGTAACAAAGAGCAAAACCATTGAATATTTTTCAGAGGATTTATAAACTTTTTTAAACAGTATAAAGACAAAGGATTTGGACTCTTCTAAGCATGAGTTTAATCAGAAAATAAGTATCTGTGTCTTAGGTTTTGGTGCAAGAGGGTTAGCAACCCTCTAAAAATGTGTTTCTTCCCCTTTTAAAACAATCTTTAAAGTTGGTATCTTTTCCATTGGCATTTAAATAAGCATGAAAATGTTTCTCATCATAGAGTTGTGGCAATTTAATTATGACTAAGTACTCTGAATAGAAAGGTTAAAATAGCAAAAACTATTTGAATTATAGCAGTGAGAATATATGTTCAAATGCTCTAGGTTCTGAGATGAACAATACACAATGTTTTTAGATACTGAATGTCTAAGAACTTTATTATATCTTATTAGCTAGAAGAAAAAAGACACTTTTTCTTTTTTTTTTTTTCAGTAAGAATGAATTACTGAGCCTGAAGGAGCAAAAGAAAAAAACCCTATGTCCTATGAAGCAAACTTAGCCTGAAAAGATTTCTAGTGAGGAACTGCAATGAAACTCATTTTCAGGAATCTCAGCACAGATGGGGTGCAAACTTCACTAACTTATTGTAGAATTGAGAATCATAGAACCATTCTTGGTTGGAAGCCACCTTCAAGATCATCAAGTCCAACCATTAACCCATCACAGTCAGGTCACAGCTAAAACATGTCTCTAAGCACCACATCTGCACACCTTTTAAACACCTTCTGGGATGGTGACTCCACCACTTCACTGGGCAGCCTGTTCCAGTCTTTATCAACCCTTTCTGTGAAGAAATCTTTTCTAATATACAATCTAAACCTCATCTCATGCAATTTGAGGCCATTTCCTCTTGTTCTATTGCTTGTTACATAGGAAAACAGGCCAACCCCCACCTCACTGCAACCTCCTCTCAGGTAGTTGTAGAGAGCGATAAGGTCTCCCTCAGCCTCCTTTTCTCCAGGCTAAACAGCCACAGTTTCCTCAGCCTCTCTTCATAAGACTTGTGTTCCAAAACCTTCACCAGCTTCACTGGACACACTGTAGCACCTCAATGTGCTTTTTGTAGTGACAGGCCCAAAACTGAAAACAGTATTCAAGGTGTGGCCTCACTAACGCTGAGCACAAAGGAACAGACACTTCCTTAGTCCCACTGGCCACACTATTTCTGATATACGTTCAGGATCTTGCTGGGCCACCTGGGCAAACTGCTGGCTCATATTCAGCCAAGCATCAGCCAGAATCTCCAGGTCCTTTTCCAACGGGCAGCTTTCCAACTACTCTTCCCCAGATTTGTAGCACTGCCTGGAGTTTTTGTGACTCAAATGCAGGGCTTGGCACTTGGCTTTGTTGTACCTCATACACTTGGCCTTGGCACATCAATCTAGCCTGTCTAGATCCTTCCATACAGCCCTGAGTACCATAGCTCTCCATTCTGGATGCAGCTTAAGGTCATTCTCTGATGGTGAAATCCAGTTGTAGTAACAAATTAAGTTATATATTTACTCAGTTAGAGCCTTTTATAATGATTGAAGAGGTATAGGAAATGTTTATGAGCTTATAACCTCTCTAGATACCTGCTGAAGCTGTGAAATGAAAATATCAGTCTGTAAGTTAAAAATGAAAATTATCTCTCTTTCTTTTGTATATAGCATTGTCACCTGTTGCTTGGAAATCACACCTGACAACATAAACATGTGTAAGTTTTGCTTGTCCACTTTCAGATAGCATTAGTTTTCAAAAAGTAAATGGCAGTGTACAAGTTCTTTTTGGAGCCCATGACACCTCTCAGATTTTTTGTCTTGTTACTTATCCTGTCCACCTTTGCAGCTCCTCCCAAAGTTCTAGAAGCTAATAGTGTGATCTGAAGCTTTTACAGCTCACACTTGTAGACATTAAGTAGATTTTTAAATATAAATTGTGTTGCTTAATTTAAAAAAAAAATAAACAGGCAATTTGATCTTAAAAGATTAAGTATCTCTGATTTACAATTCAAATTCAGCCAAAGCCTTTCTGAAAACTGTGAAAGCTGCCTCACAAATTACCCCCACAACACACACATACTTCCCTGCCCTTCTCAGCTTTTTCTTTTGTAATGACATTTGACAGGACAGATCTATTATCATATTGCATAATTGTCCAATCATATTGCAAATTATCCAATGATAGAAATGCTTAACATCCTAACAGCTTCCCCTTGGGAGATTTCCCACAAGACTCACGATGTAAAAAGGCTGGAATAAGGCAATATAGACTCTGTTATTGTCTGAAACTTACTTTTAGGATACACCATGTAGAATATTAATTTATTTTATTAATGTCTATCTTCATATCACTGCATTTGCAAAGAGATTTGCAAACCATTCTTGATGTTAAGAGACACATCTCAATCTGAAAAAAAATACAGTATTCTATTTCCTTCAGTTTTAATTGACTTAAGATTTGTTCAGTTGCTTCTGGAAGGAGTGGAAACACAAAGGAGTAAAAATAGCAAAAGAGTACTGAGATATAGAACATAATGCATAATCAAGTGGACAAAAGAAATAAATTGGAATTCTCTTAGTATTTTTTTAACAGAATTTAAATATATTATTCAATTTATTAACTTTCCTGTTTTAGTTCTGGTATCCTACTCATTTACTATCTTGCTTAGCGTAATTGGAATCATTAAGAAATGGTTGAGGGACTTATGTGTACAATATGATGCAGAGCTCTCCAAGTCAAACGTAACAAAACTGAGTAAGGTCAGTAGGTAAAGTGGGAGAAATTAGCAATTTATAAAATAAGAATTCCACTTTCTTAAAGATGATAACAAGTACCTTTAAGCAAAGTTATGTTAATATTTTTTCTAGTATTCTACATAAAAAAATTTTTGTCAGTTCCAAACTAATGAAATGTCAGTCTAACATCTAGTCACCTTCATTTTTCTACAAAGTGGCCAAAATGCATTTAAAAGGTCAGGGAACTTCAAGTAACCTAGAAGCGGCCGAAGAGCTTTGCTGTCCCTGCTGTGTTGTAATACACCCACAAATACACATCCATCCCCTCTGTGGACAACTGCACCACTTAATTACCTAACCAAAGAAAAGCATTAGGGGGTACAAATCGCCTTTTAGGCTGAATCAGCACACGCACTGCCTTCATAGTTTGCTGCTGTGCTGCTCCATATAATGCAAAAGTTGACAAGCATTTGAAGGGCAGCATTGTCTAACTGAAAAACAAAAAGAAGAAAGAAAAGAGGACCACTTTCCTTGAAGGTTTATTACATTTCTTCTGCTTTGCTTGTAAGTCTGTAGACTATTTAGTGGAAAGTAAGGGTCTTACTTTCTTACTTCCTTTACTTACCAGTCCAATAGAAATACAATACAAATAAGACAGAAATAAATACACAATACAGTGAATGCATCAAGTGGAGGGAAATCCACTAGTTATCTTTTCTGTCCTGACGCTTATTTTAGTGACTTATTTCACCAAATTTGTTTAAAGAACACTAATGTACCTCCTTGGTGTCTCTTTATTAGCAGTAAGGAATTCCAGCTAGTGAACAGTGTTTTCTGATGTCAGAAAAATCCAAGGGCGATACCAAAAAAGATTAATATGGCAGATATGCATTACCCTGAACTGTTTTATAGGCACAGAAACAGACAGTATGACATTTTGGAGCCTGTCAGCTATGAAATGGCCTTTTTTTATTGGAGTCCTCTTCAGTTTCTGTTTCAAAAATTAAAGAAAAATAATTAAAATGTAAAAGAATTACTCCCTCTGAACAGCTTCTCTGAGTGCACAGTGTGTCATCCCTAGTGATAAAAAATAAAATGGTTTTCTGGTTGGAAACTGTATCTTACAGATCTGAGAATACTTTTTTTTTGTGATTTGTAGTAAATTAAATTATAAGTCATCAGAAACTAAGTGATCTAAATGAGCCCTATATCTAGGTAGAAAGGACTATAATGTTTCACAGCTTGTGTGTCATGCTGCTTAAACACGAGGTAGGTGATCCCCAAAGCTGGGGGAAGAGTAGGCAGGCAGAGGGCTAGAAGCAACCTGCTGTTACTAACTTTCTAATGGGAGCTGGAAATTAATTGTTCCTCTGTGTATCTCTTTCTGAAAGCAATTCACTACTATACCATATGCCACCTCATATTACATGCACTCCAATTCAATTTCCTTATGAAGGAGAGAAACCTGGGACAGAAGCAATGCATCTTTAACATCTAAAAGGGAAAATGTAGACAAAGAGAAGCTGAATTAAGTGGGAAATAAAAGTATTTGGTGAAAAGACTAAATATTTATACAGAAAACGACTACTAAAAAGGTAAGTAAATATATATCAGAAATCAAAAACAGTTTCAAAATAATACAAAGAAAAAGGTCATTAGAAAAGTAGAAAGCTATGAGAAGTAGATAGACATCCTTAAAGCTAAATAATTTTTAAATGGAAGAAATAACAATATTGTAAATTATATCAATTAAAAAAAAAATTACAGTATTTTGTTTCACTTTATTTTTGTCTTGCAATATTTTTTTTTTGAAACAGGGTCAGGATGTTGCCTAGATGCAGAAATGCTAGTCATGCATTGATAGCCTGCCATTTGGATCAAAAATGTGGTTTCTCTGTACCATTCCTGTTCCTAGTGGGTACAGTACCTTCAGAGCCTTTGTACTGCTCATGGCCTTTTTGGTGAAGGTTGGTAGCTTGCTTTTCCCCTGCATTTCTCTCTACTCATCTTGCCAAGTTTTGGTTTTTTTTTTTTTTACCCAGTGTTTCTGGGCAATATGTTTCCCCATGGCTCTCATGCTGTTATTGTTATGGCCTTTAACTTGCAAATCCCAATATTACTTCTATGGCTACTTTTCAAGGGAAGAAACTGGCACTCACATGAAAAACACCTCTTCTTTCTCTTATTTGCTACCCTTTAGGGTTTGCATTTAACTGAAGTTATACAGTAAAATGCACATATAAATTTTAACGTTTAATCAGCACACAACTCTCCCTATAAAAATGTGTTCCAATAAGTGCTAACACTATTATCAGCAGAAAAAAAAGCCACAACCAACCAAAGGAAAAAAAAAAAAAAATAAGGATTTTGAATCAGTCCTGACAATTTAAAAAAAAAAGAAAAAAAAAGTGACTATAGCAAAGTATTACTGGGGGACCGTGCTGCACTGGAGAAGTGCCCAGAAATAAGTTTGTCTTGGGACAACTCCACCACTTTAATTCCCAGACATCC